>NC_056739.1:783466092-783482517 GCF_019279795.1 Protopterus annectens | reverse complement strand
AGGAATCACCATCATTTTCTGTTTAAGCAATCCAATAACATGTTTCTAATACATTAACATATGAAACTGGCAGTTTAAAGCCCTAATGGCCAAGGTTGCAGAAGTGTAAACCTTCTTACCCCATCTATCCAACACCCTGGAGTTTCTATCAGGAGGAGTGGGATTTTTAGCAGTAGAAGCCTTAATGCCCTTGGGTCCCTGTGAAATAATCTCTGGATCCGCAATAGGATTTTTTAAAAAGGAACTTGTGTGAATCAGGAATCCTGTAATACCGGTCAGGTTTTCTGGGAGCTGGAGGCAAAGAATCAGGGGCCAAACTAGATTCCGAAAAAGCATCAACAACAATGTCTAGTACAGGAAGAATATCTAAAGCCCTATGCTGAAGCAGGAGTAAGAAATCCCTAAGCCTCTTTTTTGAATCAGAAAAATCCTGGCTTTCCCAGTGGAAATACTCCCTTAGAGTATGTAAGGTTTCACCAAAAGAAAAATCCTCTGGAGAGGAAGCAGAGGGAAGAGAGTTCTCTGCATCAGAATCCTCATAAGTAGATAAGGGTAAATGCAAATCATCAGAAAAATCAGAATCCTGGTCAGAGGATTCATAAACAACTTCAGTCCTAGGACTCTTTGAAGGGGGAGGTTGGCTTCCCCTGATTAGAGTTATAAGATCTTCAGCCATTCTTATTTGTTTTTTAGGCATAGAGGCCTGAGCGTCAGATTTTTTAGGCATGGTTCAAGAATTTGGCCTAAATGAAGAAGGAGGCGTTGGTTTAATATGCAAGTCTGTAGGCCTGAATACACCCTCAGAAGCCGGTGCCTGCACAGCAACTTCGGACCCATCCAAGGCAGAGACATCCAAGGGTTCCATAGTTGAAGCATCTCGCAGCATAGCGGACTCCGAATGGGTCTCAGTAGAGGCCTGCAAATCAGAAGTAGCAGGTAAACAGGGGCTGCGAAAGCGCCTCACTGAGTACTGGCGACTGGCTTAGGAGAAGCGTCGTCGGCAGTTTTGGACCTTGACGGCCTGTCTCTGTCTTTATCTCTGTGTTTTTGAAATCCCGGTAGTCGGATGTCTAACCGATGACATTTCTGGATAATTAAACTGAGTACCAAAATATTTACAGGCAAAAATATATTGATGACGGATAGTGCGCTGATTAAATAAAGCACAAAACCGACAGCAAGGTATGTCGTGGTCAGGGACTAGGCAAGGAATACAGTACAAATGAAAATCTTTATGAGGTATTTGCTTTCCACAAGTAATGCAATTATTAACTTTTACTGACATCGGTAAGGAGCAAGAAAAAGTTTCCGCAACGGGGTACTTAGATTTAGTTGAAGACTTCGGTTCTGAAACTCGAAAACAAAAATTTCAGGAGTCGGCTGACCGGCACTTGTGAACTGCTTTTGCTTCGGGTACCGTACGGCAAGAAAGACTGATGTAATGGCGTCGGCTGCATGTTTTATACCCCTGACGTCATGGAAGAAGGGACAGCAACCGACGCAGGACCCAAGACTTTGTTAATCAGGCCGACTGAGGGCTACTGCAAGCAGATAAACCAAATGTAATGACTGCAACAGTGAAACACAAAGAAAGTACAGTTTTGTACCTACCATAAATGTAGATGTTCGAGTGTTCACACTGCTGCAGTCATTACACTTGGGTTATCCCGCAGTCGGCCAGAGTTCCAAAGTTAGTCCGGTGTCGGTTATTGTCGCTTCTTCCCTGATGTCAGTGCGACAGGGGTATAATAAGATGCATCCTACTCCATTTTCTTCAGTTTTTCTTGCCCCAGATGTCACGTGCCCCCAAGAGGTAGGCAATACATATTGCTAATAAAAAATATACATATAAAATGAAAACAATACCTTCAATTACAAGCAAATACACCACAAAGGTTGTATAGGATAGAAAGGTATAGATAAGTCCAGCTAGTTCAGAGGGGATGGAGGGAGGGTAACCTGGACTGCAGCAGTGTGAACACTCGAACATCTACATTTATGGTAGGTACAAAACTGTACTATGTTCATCGTGTTACACTGCTGCAGTCATTACACTTGGGTAGAATCCCAAAGCTGAGGTTGGGTGGCTGGTCTATAAAGAGTTAGGATTGGCTATGAGGCCCTGCAGAACTGCAGTGGCAAATCCTGCTCTGGATTTAGAGTAAAGAGGCAGGTGGTAATGCTTGGTAAAGGTGTGCACTGAACTCCAAGTTGCAGCCTCCAAAATTCCCTTGGTAGGTACTCCTCTGAAAAAGGCTGTTGAAGTGGCTGTTGCCCTGGTGGAATGTGGCCTAATGGTATTTGGGACTGATTTTCCATGCTGTGTGTAGCAGTAACTAATACAGTGTCCTATCCATTTGGATATAGTCTGCTTTGAGATAGCCTTGCCCTGTGATCCTGCTGCATATGCTACAAACAGTTGTTCAGTTTTCCTGAAAGCTTTTGTTTTGTCCAAGTAGAAGTGTAGCTGCCTGTGTATGTACAAAGAATGCAGACGTTTCTCCCCTTTATTCTGGGGGTTTGGATAAAAAGTTGGCAAATGGATGGTTTGGCTGAGAGCCACACTAGATATCACCTTTGGCATAAAGGTAGGGTTTGTCCTTAAAGAAACCCTGTCCTGATGAAAAATTATAAAAGGTTCCACTGCCATTAATGTCTGTAGCTCTGAGACTCTTCATGCTGAAGTTACTGCCAGGAGCAGAGCTGTTTTCCATGATAAAAATTTTAGATTGGCTGTATTGGCTGGCTCAAAAGGTGGTAGGGTCAGTTTTTTCAAAATGAAATTGAGGTCCCATGTTGGTGCTCTCCGGGGCGGTCTTATGTTTTTAGCCCCTCTGAGGTACTGCTTTAGCAAGGGATGAGAGAATAAAGGAGGATCCGTGTTGTAATGTGCTGAAATGGCAGAGGCGTGGATCTTAATTGATGAGAAGGATAGGCCTCTGTCCAGCATCTCAGTTAAGTATTATAAAATCTGAGGAATGTTTGGAACAAGAGGGTCAAGGCTGTGAGCCTGGTTGCAGGCGCAGAATCTCTTCCATTTTTCTGAGTAAGCTTTCCTGGTGCTAGGCCTCCTGGCCTCCAAAATGACATCCATAACAGCTTTAGAGAGAGGTGTTGCCTGTTTGGCTAATGTATCTGCCATGCAGCTGGGTTTAGGGTTTTGAGCTGACCGTGCAGGATCAGATTGTTTTGTTGAGTCAGAAGGTGTGGAATTTGAGGCAAAATCCATGGTGGTCCTTGAGCCAAGTTCCTTAAGATGGGTTACCAGTGCTGGCATGGCCAGTCTGGAGAAATCAGGATCATCTGTGGTTTTTCTTGTCTGGCTTTTAGGAGTACCTCTGAAAGGAGGCGCAGTGGCGGGAAGGCATAAACTTTTAGGTTGTTCCAGATGAACAAGAGAGCGTTCACTTTCCATGCTTGTTTGTGATAAGTCCTTGTGCACAATTTTTGTAGTTGGCAATTCAGTGGGGAGGCAAAAAGATCTATGTCTGGGCATCCCCATTTTTGCGTTACCATGCTGAAGATTTGTGGTTTCAATTTCCATTCGTGAGGGTCCATGCTATTTCTGCTTAGATCGTCTGCCAGAGTATTTTTCTTTCCTGGCAGGAATTGTGCTTGCAGGTGAACTTGATACGTTAGAGCTGTGTACCACAAGGTCATGGCTTGCCTGCATAGGGGATAAGAATGAGTGCCCCCTTGCTTGTTTATGTACCACATTACTGTGGTGTTGTCTGTCTTTAGTAATAATTGTCCTGGATGCAGAAGGTCCTTGAAAGCTGTTAGGGCATTTTGAACAGCCAACATCTCTTTTTGATTGATGTGAAGATGCATCTGGTCTGTGGTCCACTTGCCCCGAATGCATTTTCCTGCCATGTGTGCTCTCCAGGCGTAATCCGAAGCATCTGTTAAGAGTTTGCCTGGCTATGGGTTGGGTAAAAGGCTGACCCTCGTTTAGGTGACATGCCTGTGCCCACCATCAAAACTCCTGTTGTAGGCATCCTGTTGTAGGCAGGGTATCAGTGGTATTACTGCTTCTAAACTGTGACAGTGTTGAGTCCAAACATTTTTTAGGTACCACTGCAATTTCCTCAGATGCAGTCTGGCATATGGTATTAGTAAAATGCAGGATGCCATGAATCCCAGGGCCTGCAGAATTTTTCTTGCAGAGAGATGGGACTTTTTTGCCAGTAATTGAAAATATTGAGTTAGTTGAACTTGCTTGTCTGGCGTGAGGTAAGCCATCTGGGCCGTTGTATTTAAGCTGGCACCCAGGAATATAATCTGTTGCAAGGGCACTAGTTTTGACTTATTTTCGTTTACTGTGTACCCTAGAGAAATTGGCAACCTTTTTACAAACGCCAGATGCTGTAGAAGAATGTCCTTTGTCTCTGCTTGAATGAGGCAGTCGTCCAGATATGGATATATGTGAATTCCTTTTCGTCTGCAAAATGCAATTACTGGTGCTAGGCACTTTGTGAACACCCTGGGTGCAGTAGATAAGCCAAAGGGCAATGCAGAGAATTGGTAGTGCATTGTACCAGCTTTGAATCTGAGGTATCTTCTGCAATTTTGTCTGATGGGGACATGCAGGTATGCCTCTGAGGTCCGGAGTAACAAGCCAAGCCTTCTTGGCCAGCATGGGTAGAAGCTGCTGTAATGTCAACATTTTGAATTTTGGAATATCCAGGTAAGTATTCAGAATTGAAAGGTCTAGTATGGGCCTCAAAGCCTTGTCCTTTCTGGGGACCAGGAAGAGTCTTGAGTAAAATCCTTGTCCTTGTTCCTGTTGTGGTACTTTTTGAATAGCTCTCATGTCCAAGAGGGCTGAAATTTGTTTTTGTGCCTCTGCCCATTGATTTTGTGGCAGATCTGGCATTCCTTTTAGCCTTGGTAAAGTATGAAAGTGGAACCTGTAACCTTGAGACACAATATTCAGAACCCATTTGTCTTGGGTGATTGTCTGCCAGTTTTGAGAATAAAGTGCTAGTTTTCCCCCTAAGGGGGCTTCCAAAAGGGACATGCTTGGTGTACAAAGGGGAAAGTCATTGTGACCGTTTCCTGTAAGGTTGAGACTTGTCCTAACCTCCTTTTGGGGTTGAGGTGCCCCACTGTCGTTGTCCGTTTGAGTCTTGGGGTTGAGATCCGACTCTTGGGCGTCTGTATCTGCCTCTCTGTAGCATGTCTGACACTGGAAAGGACCAATTCTTTGTTGGCCAATTTCTGCTAAACCGAGGTGGCTGTACCTGTAAGAAATCCTTGACTGTTTGCATAGATTTAGCTTTATCCTCCATTTTCTTTAACACCTCTTCTGCCTTAACACCAAACAAGGTATCATGCTGTAAAGGAGCGTCCAATAATTTTGCCTTAACCTGATCAGGTAAACTCTGTTCTTTTAACCAAGCATGTCTTCGAATCACAGAACCTGTAACTGCGGCTCTACAAGAGGCCTCTAAAGAATCAAAACCACATTGCAGAGTATGTTTTCCCACCTGTTCAACTGCATGCAATAAATCCTGCATTTCTTTACAATCAGGAGCTTCTGAGCTTGTAAGCATTTTCTGTTTTAACTGAGCCATTAAATGTTGTTGGTACTTAAGCATGTGAAACTGGCAATTTAAAGCTCTTACTGCTAAGGTTGCAGAAGTATATATTTTCTTCCCCCAACTATCCAAAGCTCTGGAATCTCTGTCAGAGAGTACTGGATTTTTTGCAATGGAAGCCTTAACCCCTTTTGGATCCTGGGAAATAGTTTCTGGATCAGCAGAAGGGTTTTTGTAAAGAAACTTGTGAGAGTCAGGGACTCTATAGTACCTGTCTGGCTTGGCTGGAGTAGGGGGCAAAGAATCGGGAGATAAGCTGGATTCAGAGAACACATCATCCACAATGTCTAGCACAGGCGGAATAGCCAGCGGCCTGTGCTGAGGCAATAAAAGGAAATCCCTGAGCCTTTTCTTGGATTCTGAGTAATCCTGACTTTCCCAATGGAAATGCTCCCTCATGGTATGTAAAGTTTCCCCAAAAGAATAATCCTCAGGAGGAGAGGCTGATGGGATAGATTCTTCAGCATCAGAGTCCTCATAGGGGGAGTAGAGAGTATCCCTGGTCTGAAGAGAAATCACAGGAAATGGAAACCTGATCAGAGGAATCACAGTCTGTATCCTGCCTAGGCCTTTTCTCAGGAGGAGGAGGATGGGAACCCCTGATTAGAGTAATGAGGTTTTCGGCCATTTTAAGCATCTGTTTCTTAGGCATGGAGGACTGTCCAGGAGAATGCTGTACTTGTTTCTTTGTCTTTAATGGTACCTTTGTCTTGGCTGTTGTTTTAATGGTAAGTTGTGAAGGTCTGAAAACACCCTCAGATGCCGATGCCTGCTCAGCGGCTCCGGACCCATCTGAGGGATTAGTTTCTGTAGGCCCAATACCTCGAGTTTCCAGAGGCCTAGCTGTCTCCATGTGGGAGTCGGAAGCCGCCTGTGGCTCTGAGGTAGTGGGTGTCAGGGGCTGCGAAAGCGCCTCACTGAGAACCGGCGAAGAGCCTAGAAGAGGTTTTGTTGTCGGTTTTGGACCTCAGATGCCTGTCTTTATCCTTGTCTTTGCGTTTTTTCGGTAATGAGGTCATCGGTTGATCTGACGGCATGGTATAATTGAACCTTCGGCCAAAGTAGTGCAAAGCAAAATCAAAACGTCTTTCTATAGTGTGTTTGTTAAATCTAGCACAAAACCGACAACTAGTGACGTTGTGATCAGGGCCTAGGCATGGAATACTGTAATAGTGGAAGTCCTTATGAGGTATTTGCTTCCCACAAGAAATACAATTAACTTTTTCTGACATCAGTCTGAGGCAAGAAAAAAGTTTCCCCAGCGGGGTACTTAGCTTTATTGAAGACTTCGGATCTGAAATTCGACTTTGAAAATCTCAGGAGTCGGCCGACCAGCACTTGCGAACTGCTTCTGCTTCGGGCACCACGCGGCAAGAAAGACTGAAGAAAATGGCGTTGGATGCATCTTATATACGATGTCAGGGAAGAAGCGACAGCAACTGACGCCGGACCAAGACTTTGGAACTCTGGCCGACTGCAGGACTGCCTGATGGCAGGATAACCCAAGTGTAATGACTGCAGCAATGTAACACGATAAACATCATCCTGAAGTGCAATAGCAGGGTCTGAGTCGATGTAAATACAAAAAAACAAAAAAGGCCAAAGTGTTCAGATTTTTATTTAGTATTTACTTAGTTCTTTGTGTTCTGAGGCGATGTAACTTGGATTAGCAGATTGTCTAGGCAGGGAAATATTTGTATTCTTCGAGTTCTGCAAAAAGCTGCAACTGAAGCCAGGCACTCTGTAAAGATTCTGGGGGCAGTAGGGAGCTCAAGGGGCAAAGCAGTAAATTGTAAATGTGAGCAGCCAGCAGAAAGGTTCAGGAAATTCCAGCAAACTGTGCATATGGGAATGTGCATATGGGAATGTGCAGGTACAAGTCCATCAAATCCAGAGACAGAAAAGTCTGAGCAATGGTAAAGGGAAGAAGAAGAGATGGCATTCTGAACGCGGGTACCTTGAGGAAGATGCTGAACAGAGACAGGTCCAGTATGGGCTACCACTGTCCTTTTCTTGGCATCAGAAAAAGCTTTTTTTTCAAAGAAACATCTTTATTAAATTATCACTAAGGACATAGGCAATCATACATTTGTATAAATAAGAGTTCCACAATAAACTAGCAAATCCAACAAGCAGAAAAAACAAACAAACTGACAGATTAAAATTCCCTAATTTATTAATGTAGTGAACCCACATTAAGTGCTTTTGTCCTGTTGAAAATATTTCATCAGAATCTGATGGTCTTTTCAACAGGACGAAAGCGCTTAATGTGGGTTCACTACATTAATTAGCTGATTTTTAGCCATACATTTGTATAAATGAAAACATGCCATATTGATAATTTCAGTTGCAAACATTATAAATCACTTATAATCTATCCAGTCACTGTCCAACATTACAGAGCACATTCAAATCCTGCCTTTTTTTAAACCTTTGTTCCTCTGCACGTATTGCTCCAATTCCCATTTTCCTATGTAAATTTCTCCAATCCTTTTCTTAAGACCCCAATTGTTTTATCTCTGTTAGTATATTCACTACTTCTAGCAATGTTGGTACAGACGGAGTTCCATTTTCCAGTAATTGCTTTTTTAGCAGCCACCATAATTAGTTTAAGAAGGGTCTTACTATGTCTAGGCAATTCTGATTCAGTGTCATAAGTTACAAAAATCATTTCCTTAGTTGCACCAATCTGCCCATCCAGCATCTCTGACAGAACAGTTTGCACGGAATCTTTAGAGTCTGCCAATTCATTCATTACACTCCCACAAAATATACTCACAGTTACTTCTTTCTTCCCCATCACACCTCTAACATTTGCTATCTACCTGAGGAAAAATTCTATGGAGTCTACTTGGGGTAAAAAAATACCCATGTAAACATTTCCAAGCAAAAATTCAAAATTTTCTAGACTCTGTTGCATATTTGGAAAACATACATATATCCCCCCATTGTTTCGTTGTGAATTGCTTATCCAATCTTATTTCCCAATCCTTTCTAACCTCCTCTGATTGATTCTTACATTTATCATGCAATATTCTGTATGATCTACTAATAATTCCTTTTTTAACAGCACCTTCTGTTCTAGAGTCTACTAAAAACCTTACTAGTGCTGGTCTTCCTATTTGGATCCCCCCTAGCTCTTTTTCCTTGCCTATACTCGGAGATCAATCCTTGATAGGGAAGGTAATATCTCTATTCCTGCAGTCCAAATAAATTCTTGGCCTCTTCCCAATCTATTACACCCCCCCCTAATTATTTGCTCCCAATACCCCAGTTCTTTTACCAGCTTTCTCCAATAAAATCTAGCCCCCTCTTGCCTACTTACTGTCTATATCCCTAACTGCAGTCATCCCTATTTGCAGAATCTCCTTTCTCCATTCTCATCTTGGCTTAGTTCTTAGAATACTTTTTACTACTATATAAATGTAATATTCTGCATGGTTACTGTAATTCTCCTTAAAGATCTGCATCCAAAATCCCAGTCACTCCCTGTTTCTCGAACCTCCCCCGTTTTACAATCATCCCTTTCCACCAGCACCAGAAAAAGCCTCAAGTAGAACATAATCCTCTACCAACAAACCAAGGGGGGAAATGACACTAAGGTGTCTTGAGACTGTAGATCCTGTAGGATGGAAGAGAGCAAGTTCAACTACTGCAGGGAAGCGTGAGAAGCCACTTGTTTGTAGTGAGTTTTTCTCAGTTTGGAATGGAAACAGCAACTCTTTTTGAAGCGTGAAGGGTGGGACTGGCAGATGGGGAGGTACAGGCAGAGAAGATAACACTGACCTATCTGAGAAGTAAGACCTCCCATATCTAGGGTCCCTTCCAGGTTTCTCTAAATCTCTGCATTGCTGCCTTCTCTAAATCTCTGCACTGCTGCCTTCTTCTGTTTCTGACCTACGTCCTCTTCAGACAAAAGTGGGCTTGGCTGGGTAATTCCTGCAGTATCTGGGCACAGAGTTTGGCAGGATTTGACTACAGTCTTTCATAGTTTTGCCATATTCTTGAAGGTTTTGCAGAGGCTAGCTGCCTGTTCACCAAACAGGAGGTTTCTGCCAAGAGTTGAGTCTAGGAGGTTAGCCTTAAAATCTTCAGGAAAGGGCTAGCTGCATAATCAAGTACATCTACTAATAACTGAGATGGCAACAGCTGCTCTGGAAAAAGCCCCAACTGCATCACAGTTGCATTTTATACTGTGTCTAGCTACCTGAGTGACTTGACTGACCACAGACAAAAATTGCTGCTTGGAATCCATGCTTAGCATGTCACAGCAGCTATGTTTAGATTGCTAAGTATAGACAGCAGGTATTACTCATCTGGGTTTGGTAATTAATGGTCCTGAAAGTCAGAGTAGAAAAAGTATAAACCTTTCTCCCCACCTATCCATGTCCCTGCTATCATTATCTGAGGTAGCAGTAGGCAGGAGTTTGGATGATCAACTAAGACATACTGGAACACAACGTCTTGGGTACAAAGGACTGGCAGATGGAAAGATCTGTAGTCATGTTCTGCACCTAAAGCCGAAAAGACAATGGGTAAGGAGATCTTTGTATGGCATATGCCTACCGCACTCACACTTCCCCTCCTAGCTGACATCTAACAAAATCACACATCAACAGGATAAACAAGAAAAGGAAGGTTCTCCAATGGGGCACTTAACTGAATCCAAGAAGGCTTACAGTCCAAATGCCCTCAAGATCATCAAATCGAAGTGAGGGGGTGGGTGGGAACTGTGTTCAGGATGGTGGCTAGACAATCTCAGGACTGACACTCATACGTCCGCTTATGTACCCCCCTATGCTCACGGGCAGACTGCATACGTTGGATGTATGGCTCTGGGAAGGTTAAGGGTTTGGTACTCCAGCCAGATGTCAGTGGTGAAAACCCATCTGTTTGGAAAACTGCAATAGTGACTTCAGTGACATCTGCCTTATGGAAGGCAAACAAGTTCTTTTCATACTTAAGGGCATGGAATTCAGAAACTCTTCTGGCTTAGGTAGCAACCACTAAAAGAGCTGTTTGACATGTCAAGAACCTGAAAAGGTTACTATGGAGTGACTTCTCTCCTAAGAGGTCTTAGATGGAGAACATCCTTGAGAAACTATTTTAATGGTAGCAACAGCAGCAGCAAAGAGGGAATTCGTAGCAAGGCAGGCTGAGACAGCAGACAATTGCACATTCACCAATGCACAAGTCTGTTGTAATAATCTTGTCCAAAAATGGAGAATCATTTTCTCAAGTCATGGTCCAGATTCCACCACATAGCCTAGCACCCTTAGGAACTCCCTAAGCCAATGCATGTTGGGTGGCAGAAAAATGGAGGGTCAAAATCTAGAAGTTTACAACATATTGGCATATGATGCCACAATGTGTACAATACTAAGCAAACACCCCCACCACTGCTCTCAAATGCATGATCTCAAGGGAAAAAAATGTAACTAGTGGTGGAGAGGTTCAACTCAGACCAGACCACAAGACCCACTATGGATGGATGAAAATGTTACATCTTGTTTAAAAGACATTTTAGGATGACAAAACACTGACTGAGGAAAAAAACCCAACATTTTGATTAAAGCAAATGTATTTTTTTTCACTCCAGTACTAGACAAATGTAATAAGGTCAAACTGTGCACATTTCCACATATAAATAAGGGGCTTGGTTCAGATTCCTACTTACTTTTTCAATTCCATGCTCCTGAGTTGCACAAGAAATATTTATAAACCTAATCCAAATAAATAAAATAATATCTTACAGTGATATTCCTAAAGTTAATATGCTGGAGAACACTGGGTACTGGTTTGTCAAAAGTAAAATGCCATTTACTTACACAGCATGCAGTTTCACCACTCTGGCAAAGAAAGGAGGGAAGGATATGATATACTTAACACATACAACAACTGCAGATACATCTATGCATCACTGTTATTCATTGCAAATGCTGAAACAACTTAATCTGAAAATGTGGATGAGTCTGGATTACAGGGAATCCTTTCTCAGCAACATCACCACAAGAAATGGAGAAGTTTAAACAGTGACAAGACATGTGGCAGGTAGCACACGGTAGATGCTTATGGATTAAAAACTTAAGCTGAATATATATCAGTATGACATGCAACAAATACGATGAAAAGAAACAAACGATAAGCCACTAAAATAAAAATGTCAGTGCCAAACATGTACTTGAATACAACTTACTGAAGATTACGGAACAAAAACGTTGCGAGGAAAAAACTGCTAAAATATAACAATGCTGTGCTATCTTCTCTCCCAACAGATGAGGAAACACAGTATTGTGCGACCACTAGAACGTTTATTGGAAACAATAGTGCATAAAACTGCTAATACAAAGTTATCCTGTGAGTTAAGCGCTTTCACCTATATATCATAGGCTTCTTCAGAACTCATTCACATAATTAATACGCCATTTTAAATAAACTTTTTGGCGCGAATCTAGTCTGACAGAACTTGTGTTTAAAGTGCCACTGTGCCTGTTAATTCATATGAATTGCAAATAAAGTAACCTTTACAAGCTAGCTCCGCTATACCTCCTCCAAATACATATCATATACTAACATTCAATTTAAATAAATAAACAATATACAATATGACTACTTCATTTAAAATACATTTCCCTAATATTAATAAATCCCTTAAAATTGCACTCAAACTGATTGATTATTACTGAAATATATAAATAAGCTGGTGAATTAATAATTTGAATGTATAGTGTGTATGAATACTTGTTTCAAAATGTAGTTATTATAAAAAATGTTGAAAATAGATGTTAAAACTCAGAATGTAAGTAATATTCATGTGTTGTGGTGAAACAATGTGCAAACTTGTATGTGGACTTGTGTATAAATGTATCAACTCCTATGAAACCTGAAAACTTATGTTTAATTTAAAATCCATTGACTTCACGTTGCTAAGTTTAAAGTGAATTAGTTTCATTATAAAATATTTAAAAAAATTTTTTGAATAAAATGTTCATATAATGTATATTAAATATGTTCAAATTAATTGATAGTGTATAATAATAATTTGATAAATAAATTTTAGAAAATATATATAATTACATTAAAAAAACTCAATGTTTTAAAAAACTATGTGTTAATAAAAAACTAAATGTAGAAAATATTGTTAAAACTAATGCATAAAGATAGTGGAAATTAAATGCTGGTCAAACTAACAATGGCTTGATGGCAATAGTGTCGTTTAATCCTGGTAATGTGGCAGCGTCTGTGTATAGCTGCCACCAAATCTCTTTGTAACTTAATACTTCCTTGATGTTACCCCCCTTAAAGTCAGATTTAATGTGTTCAATAATAGCAAATTTAAATATATGTTGGTCACCATTGCTTTCAACATGCCTGTACAAAGCATTATTACGATCTTTCTTTCTAATACAATATGAATGATCATATATTCTTTTTTTGAAAGCCCTCTCAGTTTTCCCAACATAGTATGCAGGAGACATGTCACATTTGGCAATATACACCACATTCATCGTGTTACAATTCCCCTTCACAAATTTGATTGTTGTCTTGTTGCTATTGCCTAAAACTATTTCTGTATGACCCATAACAAATCTACATTGATTGCAATTGCCACATTTTTTTGTAGATGTATATATTCTACTTCCTCCACCCCTGGAATTAGTTGTGTTCCCAGTTTCAAGAATTCTTTTCAAATTGTGTGACATTTTGTAAACAATAAGTGGTTTCTCTCCTAGTATACGTGATAACTCAGGATTCGTTGAAAAGATTCCCCAATGTTTGTACAAAATTTCCTTCACAATATTGACAATATTCCATAAATTCCAGATCTGCAAAGGCACTTCACAACAAGGAAGACCATAACTTTTGAAAAAGTCAGTGGCAAAAGCATGAGGATGTTACATGAAAGACGAGTTGAAAAGTTGACCGAATGTTGATGACTGCCTTTGGAACCATATGCAGAAGCGCCTACATCTTCTGCAAGAACTGATAAATGATTAATCCCAGTTGTCTCAGTCCAGCAGAGCTCCCAGACATCTTCAGCAGGTCACACAGCATAGTGGGCACATAGTCCTACTAAATAAGATTAACTCAAGAAGCAAGTGGACAGAAAACAGTAAAAACAGTAGCACATACTCTACTATCCATCCTCCATCACTCCTGACTGGTTACTTCATATTTAGCTATAAAAAATACAAAAAGCCTACTACAAGACTGACAGCAAATTATATGGTACATCACTGAAGACAGAATTGTGGCCAAACTACTTGGACAATTAGCTTTTTTTGAGACAGGGACAGAAAATATGAAAGGTGTGATGATTACTTACCATCAAAGGTATTAGAGGTGTTGAGGGCATGCAGCATTTGTTCACACCACTGGGTAAAGCCATCCTGTTGCTTGATCCCCTGCAGCAGTTTTAGTAATTTCTCCTCCTCCTCTGTCTTCTTTCTGTTTTGCCTATTGGTTATTCCATACGCATCACTGCAAGAACATGTACAGTGAAAATAAAAAGTATTACAAAGCAACGCACAATAGAACCCTTTCTCTTTCGCAACCTCAACTCTGCAACACCATATGCAAATACAAAAGCAGAAACATGCCAGCAATGCAGATCACAGAAAACTAAAATCAAGTTACTTGCACTTCAACAGCTGCCAGTTTGAATGCAAACATGTCCCACCCCATCCCCACTTAGAACAATTGTACACTGTGAGGGAAAACTACTGCATCGTAACGCTCCCAACTGATCACCTCCTGCATGCTTGTTTTAGAAAGCTGGTAGGGCAGGTGCAAGAAACCATACAGACAAAATGTGTGCGCAGGTAAACATGGAAAAACAAGAAAAGCTGGACATCCTTAATGAAGGTAATGTAAAAAATACTAATCAATACATCATCAGTTCCACTGTCCGGACAAGACCAACTTAATCACAGTATTTCCCATGTATACAAACTAAACGCACGAGTACTTCCTAGACCACTTCTGCCTGAGGTTTGGGAAGAAGTACACGTTGAACATGACGGGCCAAGATTGCTCTCAACTATTAAATAGATAATTTTGCTTTTAGAAAATATCTGGTCTATCTTTTTCAACAAGAAAAAAAAAGTCCCAAGTCATGGGATACATATCTAATGACTTGCACTCTGGCCAGGTCCCAAGCAATCTGAACCAAACTGCACAGATGCTAGGATTTTGTCCTTGCTTGTTTATGGACCACAGCGCTGTTGTGTTGTCTGCGAATACCTTCAGAGGTCTTGGTTTGCAAAGATGGGAAAAGACTTGTAGGGCCTGAATGAGAGCTCTCATCTCCTTCAGATTTATGTGTTCTGTTTTGACACTGGGTTGCCAATAACCCTGGAACTTGAGAAGTCCCTATTTACACTCACCCAAGCCTTGACAAAGGCGTCTGTATGCAGCTCTGGACTTCAAGCCTGCATCTTGAAGGGCAAATGTGGACCAAGACTTGTTTGTGACACCTACCCAAGGATTTCCCTATTTAGAAGTGGTATGAGGGATTTGTATGTCCAGGTGAGTGACAGTGTTGAGACCCAATACTGAATTTTCTTCATATGCATCCTAGCTAGTGGCAGCACTGGGATGGTTACCACCATGAAACCTTGTGTTGTGAGAATCTCCCTTGCTGAGCAGACATGGAGAGGTTAAGAGGGATTGGAAGCAAGATTTGAGGTTCAGCAGCTTCTACTGGGTCAAGAAGGCCTGCATAATTTTGTGACAGGTCAGCAACCCAAGAAAACTAGGTCTTACTGCAGTTTATTTTTATCTTCCTTTTTCCACATAAATTTAAGTATACCACTGCATAATTTTTTATACATAAAACCTTCTGGAAGAATGGGTGGGCAAGACAGACAGAGATCTGGTTCTTTCCAAAAAGGGAGAAGGAAGTCTATCTGGGAAAGGATCACCTGTAGGCAAATAACGAGTCCTAGATATGAAAAAAGAAGTTATGTACTTACCAAAACAATCAATGTTTGTAGTCCATCCCGCCCTTCATTCTTACACTTGGGATCAGAGCTTAACCTCAGCTCCGACTTAGCCATTCTATAGCTCAAAAACTTCTGGTTGGCTCGTGGCTAGGAGGTATCCCATCATGCACCACTAACATAACCCAGATCTTGTTTGCTGCAAGGAGAAACATACAGAGA
The DNA here is from genome assembly GCF_019279795.1 of Protopterus annectens. NCBI lineage: Eukaryota > Metazoa > Chordata > Ceratodontiformes > Protopteridae > Protopterus > Protopterus annectens. The sequence continues at coordinate 783,466,754 of NC_056739.1, read as the reverse complement.
AAAAGAAAGTACAGTTGTGTACACTTACCATAAATGTAGATGTTCGAGTGTATTCACTGTTGCAGTCATCACATTTGGGTTATCTACTTGCAGTAGCCCTCAGTCGGCCTGATTATCAAAGTCTTGGGTCCTGTGTCAGTTGCTGTCACATCTTCCATTATGTCAGGTAGTCACGGGTATAAATCATGCAGCCAACGCCATTACATCAGTTTTTTTCTTGCCCCAGATGTCAGGGGCCCACATAATGGGAAGCAATTATATACAAGGTTACAGCTCCAACAAGCAAGCAAATACACCAAAAGGTACAGTCAATAGAAATTTAGGGGGCTGGAGGGAGGGTAACCAGGACTGTAATAGTGCATACACTCGAACATCTACATTTATGGTAAGTGTACACAACTGTACTATGTTCTTCTGTTTCACTGTTGCAATCATCACATTTGGGTAGATTCCCAAAGCTAAGGATGGGAGGAGGTAATTAGATAGCATTAGGACCAGCTATAAGGCCCTGCACGACTGCAGTGGCAAATCCAGCTCTAGAAAAAATTGGCAAGTGATAATGCTTGGTGAAGGTATGTACAGAACTCCAGGTAGCAGCTTCTAGGATGTCCCTGGTAGGGACACCTCTGAGAAAGGCTGTAGAGGTAGATGCAGCCCTGGTT
>NC_056739.1:783405112-783465592 GCF_019279795.1 Protopterus annectens | reverse complement strand
GAAGGGGCTTTAGTGAAGACTTCGGTTCTAAAACTCAAACAAGAATATTTCAGTAGAAGGCCGACCGGCACTTGCGAAATGCTTCTGCTTCGGGCACCGCGCGGCAAGAAAGACCAAAGAAAATGGCGTTGGCTGCATGTTTTATACCCATAACGACCTGACGTCATAAAAGAGAAGACAGCAACCAACGCAGGACCCAAGACTTTGGAATTTAGGCCGACTGAGGGCAATCAGTGAAACACGAAGAACATCAGCTCTGTTTAAAAAGACTCAAGTACAATGATACAATCATTACATCACTTCAAGTGTCAAAAATCAACACACCCTTTTCTTTAAAATATTTTAAATATAAAACAAAGCCAGGTACAAGACCAAACTACCTTACTATTTAAATAACTTGTTTTAACCCCAAAGGTAGTTAACACTTACTTAAAATATTACCTATCTAGTCAGAGCTTATAATGCTAAAATAGGTTTCATACTGCCACAGTCATTCAGCCCTAGATAAAAACAGGCATTAAAATTTAGTTGCCATAGGTTCATAGGTAGGTACTAGGCTATCGGCCCTGGGGCCTATATAAGCCTAGCCAAAAACTTTCCCTGGCTTTCGCCACCCAAGAAAGTTATTTTCCTGCGACTCTGTCTAACAGAGCTACAGAAGTGATCCCCGGGGTGAATTTCCTATTTCCCATCCAACTGTCGAGATTTTTCTTAAAGACGGCTAATGAGGAGCTTTGCTTGACATGAATGTGCTTGACATGGGAAGTCTCTGGGACAGGTATCCATCCCTCCAGCATGCTCTGTTTATTGTGGTGGCAAGGTTTAGGTACCTGGAGCGTGTGGCTCTGAGGGAATGGGGTTTCTTTAAGTGTAGCATGTCCAACAGATCTGGGTTTGACATGTCTTTGTATGTTAGGCAGAGGTCGGCTCTGAGTAGGCAATAAGTGACGAAGTACAGCTGAAGTTTTTTGAGACTGTCTGCGTACGGCATCTGTTTGAGGCTGGTAATCCTCTTAGTGAGGCATTTCTGTGGCCTTTCTAGTTGTTGTAGATGTCTTGCAAGGTATATGCCAAACGAGGTGCTGTACTCCATATTGGGTCTGATGACGGATGAGTAGACAGGAACAATGACATCTTTTTTTCTGGAGGTGAACCCCTTTTTTATTTATTTACATTTGTTAACCAGGAGAGTCCTACAGGTCCATTTTCAACGGAGGCCCTGGGAGAAAAGCTCCAAATTAAGTATTATTTGCATTATACAGTTAAAAAAAAACAGCATTTAAATATAGACATTATTCCAGTTAAGGACGCAAGACAAGAAGAAAACATATGTAAAACAGCTGTAGAGCATAGTACAATTTTAAAATATGGTGACATACTAAACATGGTTAAAATGGAGTTGAGATCAGTGAACAATTGATACAAACTGTTTTTGAGGTACATAACAGCCATTAACCCCTTTGTGATGAGGAGTACCACACAGGATTTCCTGACTACTGTGGCGATGTGATCACAAGAGAGGGTCTAATTTCATATATTCGAATGCTTAAATGTTCGAATCACTAAAGATCGAACTTTAGTGATCGAACATTTAAATGTTCGAATATTTTAAAAAAATTAAAAAAAAAATAAATAAAGGGTGTAAAAGCGGGGCAATGCCCCTCTAGTACTTAAATATACCAACTCCAAGATCGCGCTACAGGAAATGGGAAATTTTCCAATTTCGCACTGTAGCACACTGAAGTGCGATCTCGGAGTTGGTATATTTAAGTAGCAGGTGTGTGGGTGGTGAAGGGGGGCTTGCCCCCCCTGCTTACACCCTTTACTTTTTCTTTTTCTTGGTAAATATTTTTAATATTTTCGAACATTTAATTGTTCGATCACTAAAGTTCGATCTTTAGTGATTCAAACAATTAAGTGTTCGAATATACAAAATAGACCCAGAAGACAAACTACTGTCCACCTGCGTCCCAAGGTCTCTTATCACACTTTTGGTGTTTAGTAAGCTATCGCCTATTTGGTAGTTCATGGGTAAAGTGTTTTTCCCAAAGGGGATGACAATGCACTTCTTGGCATTGAGTTTCAGGCCATGACTTTGACTCCAAGCATCAGTCTAAGTGAGGCCCTTTTGTAGAAAGTCCACATCATTAGGCAAATCTATTATGGCACCTAGTTTGCAGTCATCTGCAACATTCGTTAGCCAAAGACCTGCTGTATTAACCTGGACTTCTGAGAAGTAGATGCCAAACAGGAGAGGACCCAGGACTGAGCCCTGTGGTACTCCATTTGTCACTGGTCTGAAGTTGGATTTGGAGTCGGATACTTTCACTGTGTGGGTTCTGTCAGTGAGCCAGGTGGTCACCCATCTTGTGACACAGGGATTTATGCCCATCTAGTGAGTTTATCTATAATTACAGAGTGGGGGATGGTGTCAAAAGCCTTAGCAAGGTGAAGATAGGCTGTGTGCAGCACCTTACCCTCGTCCATGGCTCTGGTAACTGCTTCAAAAAAGTCAATCAGGTTTAGGAGACATGAGTGGATGGGAGATCGTAGGTTTACCCCGGGTATCACTTCTGTGTCACTGTTAGACAGAGGCACAGTATACTAACCTCGAAAAAGGGCATAGCAAAATAAATTTAAAATGGGTGGCGAAAGCCAAACACATTCTGGCTAGGCTTATAAATGCCCTAGGGCAGATAGCCTAGTATGAACCTATGAACCTATGAACTACCTTTTACAAACTCAAACTGAGTAGGGTCCAGAGTTTGGAGTTTACCAATGTCCTTGTTTATAAGCTCCAAGATGATAAATTCCATGGCCTTGCAGACCAGGCTCGTCAGGCTAATGGGGCAGTAGTTCCTGGGGTCCGTTGGTGGCGCCCCATTTCTGGAGTGGGGTAACAGTCGTGCGCCATTCAGTAGGCACAAAGCCCGAGGCTATGGCTGAACATGGTACTTATAAACCAACACAGCTGAAATGGAGCAGGAAATACGGTACTTCAAACGACCAAAAATATAAGGAAATTTATTAAAGTTTGTTAAAATAAAGCGCTTTTCATCTGGTTTAATGACACAGACTTCTTCAGACAATTACTTCTAAAAAGGCTTGCTATATATACACACAGTTACAAGGAGAACCCAATCAACAGGCAAAAAGCAATTAAACAATTAATCAATGAACTACTACGTACTGTTTTTTTTAAAAAGGCAGCCACAAATTCATAGCAGCAACAAAAAGTGATGCGTTAGCATTTTTTACTAAAACTATTTTGTCAAAACCACACCTATTAAATTAATATAACTTTGACTTCAGAAAAGCTAAAGACAAAAATGTAATTATATAATATTGACTATAAGAAACAGTAAAAAGTTACAAATGTTTAAACATATTTAAAAGTAATGACATTATAAAAGGCTTAAGTGAATAAAAAACTAAGAAACTAAAAAATTAGTAAGCACACAAGCATTTACCAGGATGAAAAGTCTACTAACAACAGACCTGTACAAAGTTGTCATCTACATAAACTCTTGATTTTCAAAATGCTGCTTATTGAGCAGTTTTAATTGAGACCAGGGGCGTTGAAGGCATTAAGTCTAATCTGCCAAAGCAGTTCTAATTCCTCTAATTTAAAACCTGTTGGACCACCTCTTTCACTTGCTATTAACCTGGTCGATGACCATGAATTTGAAGGAATGGTTGGGAAAAAGAGAAATATGTTTTGCTAGGGCATTGTCATGTTTATTTTTTCTAATTGCATAAGAATGCTCAGAATGCGGTCTCGAGACGGCTCGCCTTGCCTACATAAAATGCAGGACAACTTAAGACTGGGCCAGGTAGACCACCATTTTCGAGTTGCAATTGACCCTATATTTCAAGTTGTAAGTATAGTCTTCAAGTTTGAACCTGTTAGATTCTGTAATATACTTGCAAAAATTGCAACTTTGACATTTATACATACCCACGACTCTACTTATAGGTCTCCTTTGACACTCAAACAAGTCTTTTAAGTTTTTTGCTCTCCTAAAAATCACTTTAGGTTTGATCCCTAATTTCTGACAAACCCTGATCAGTCATAAGTACCGCCCAATTTTTGTATAAAATCTCAAGACAATCCCTACTGTTTGTACTGTAAGTTGTTATAAACATGGAGCTTTTGTTAAGTGGGTCAGAAATGGATTTAGACCTTTGAGAAGGATATGGATCTAAGTCAAGAATAGTACGTTGGTCGAAGTGGACCTCGTCTAGAATAGGTTTATAAATGCGCTTATCACGCTTTTGGACCACTTCTTCTACAATGTTGCTGACTGTTGTCAGGGTATCCTCGATGAAGGAACATGTTTTAAGAAAAGTACATTCATCGAGGAAATCTTGGTTAACAATACGGGCTGCTCTGACTAGTTGGCCTTTGACCACAGCTCGCTTTTGATGATACGGGTGACAGCTTGTATAATGCAAGAAAGAGTTTGAGTAAGTACTCTTTCTATGAATACTAGCTGTAAGTCTCTGAAGTTCAACGTTTTTCTTCAGCTGAATGTCCAAACAGGCAATGGACATGGTGTTAAAAGTAGATGTGGACTGGAGAAAATTAGTAGTCGCATTCAAATAATCTACAATTTGTTCACTGATTGTGGCATCACCGTCTACTACTATAAAGATGTCGTCGAGGTAGCGGGTGTAGTAAATGAACCTGTCACTAAAGCTACAATTATTAAAGACAAAGAGGTCTTCCCAGTTGGCCATAACTGAATTAGCTACACTCGCCCCACAAGGTGAACCCATGGCGACGCCAACTTGTTGTAAATAAAAGTTGTCAGCAAACATGAAGTAGTTGTTCTCAAGTATCAAGACCAATAATTCATTAACTAAAGATATCTCAACATTTTCACCTCCATTCTCTTTCTCATAAATTGACTGACCCATTCCAAAGCTATATCGTGTGGTATACACGTATACAGGTCTTTAACATCGACCGTGAGGAAGTTGTAGTTACTGCTAAAGACGAGACTTTTAATGTTGTCAAGAAAAGACCAAGAATCTTTACATATGTGGTTGATTTTCACCAAGTATTTCTGTAGAATGACATCTACGACTTTTGCACAAAGGTACGTAGGTGATCCTCTACCGTCCAAGAGTGGACGCATTGGAGGGTTGACAACGTCCTTGTGCAATTTAGGTATTCCAAACAAGTAGGGAAATCTTGGGTAAGATGTACTCATGAAGTTGAAGGTGTTCTGGTCAATTCGACCTTCAATGAACATCTCTTCAATACTGTCCTTTATGGTTTTATAAGCGCCATTAATTTCGGATCTCAAACTAAGTGAGTAAGAGGGACAATCCAAGAGTTGGAGCATTCTTGACTCATAATTGTCTGTCAAAAATAGCTAAACCCCCACCCTTGTCTGGTTTACATATTCTAACATTATTAAATCTAATGCTGTCTATACATTCTCTCAGCTTTAATGTTAGCAAATGAAGGAAAATTATGAACGAACAAACTTTTGACGAATATCAAGTTGAACATGGTACTTAGGTGGGGTGCCAGTTTGTTCTGTAGTTCATGCAGAATGTAGCCTGGGATGTTGTCAGGTCCCATGGATGCTGTGTTCTTGGCTATGGAGAGTGCGGTCTTTACTTATGCAGTCGTGATTACAGGGCTTTGCATTCTTCCAGTATAGTGATGGGCCAATTGGTGGGGTGAGGGGGGGGTGAAGTTTGCACTGAACTTATCTGCCAGGATGTTTGCAATATCAGTTACTTCTGTATATCTAGTGCTATTGGGCTGTAGCTCAGAGCAAATTTGAGTGTCGCCATTGAGATTCTTGATATAGCTGTATAGCTGTAGAATGCTTTGCGGTTGCCTTTAGAATCAGTGGTGATTTAATTTTCATAACTAGCTTCAGAGGATTTTATGAGGGATCTCAGCTTCTTATGGAGGCTGACCAGGGAGTTGCCGCAATCAGAGGATTTTACTCTCTTTTGCAACAGCTTCTTCCTTCTGTTGTAGAGTTTGTTTATGGCAGGGGACCACCAAATTGCCTTCCTTTTTCTGGAGGATAACGTCTTGGTTCTGTTGGGGATGGCACAAAATGCATGCACTAGTGTAACTGCTTACAGAGAGCATTTGTATAGGATTCAGCTGTTGTACCTATATTTTCCATATGTATGGGTGTTGTGAAGCTTGCCACTTCTGTCTTAAGTATGAAGTTGGCTTTGGAGAAGACTTTTACAGTGGTTTCCTTAATGGTGGTGGGGGCAGGATATTGATGTCTAGGGTCTACGTCATATATTCGAACATCCAAAACGTCGAATACCATATGTCAACATTTGGAAGTTCGAATATAGAACAAAAAAAAGAAAAAGAAAAACACACCTTAACAGTGTGAGCAGGAGGGCAAGCCCCCCTGCGCCCCCAACCCCCTTACTTAAACATACCAACTCCGAGACCGCACTTCAGAGCAGAAAAGGGAAATTTTCCCATTCTGCACCATACGGCACCGTTAAAAGTCTATCTTCGAACACTTGAAATGTCGATCATATGGTCTCTACCATATGACGTTCGACATTTCCAGCATTCAAAGATTTAACATAGACCTGATGCCTAGGGTGATTAGCTTGTGGTTGGATCTGACCAGCGAGGAGTTGACCTCTGGAATGCAACATCGGTTGCTCATATTGGCAAGGACCAGGTCCAGAATATTACTGCCCCAGGTGGGGGTATGGACAAGCTGATCCAGGGCGATGGAATTTATGAATTCCAGAAAGCGTTAAGCAAATCAGTTAGTACATGAGTAGTTATCCCAGTTGATGGTGGGATAGTTGAAATCGCCCATTACTAGGGTATTGGGCTGTACCTTAATATTACCCAGTATATCAAGAAACATGGAGTGGGTATCCTGGGGCATGGCGGGGGATCTGTAACAAACTACAACCTGGATTGCAGTCTTGCCCAGTGTTAGTTGCACTTGGACAATTTTGGATACATTATGTTGAGTAACTAGCCTGGAGTTGTGGATATCTTTAATGAATATGGACACGCCTCCTCCTTTAGTGTTTTGGTCCAGATTAGGTGGCCGAAAGGTGTGGTATGAGTTACAGCCTGGTAATGCAGGGGTGCTCTCTTGAGCCTTGAACCAGGTCTCAGTCACTGCACAGATGTCTATGTTCTCCAATTTAAGGAGTGCCTCGAGTGAGTGGATTTTGAGGTTTAGACCTCTAGTAATGAGAAGCATTACCCTTAGATTTTGCTTGCTTATACCTGCTACGGTGGTGAGTTTGTTGTTTGAACCTTGCCTAAAAAAGGCATTATAGGGGTAGCAAGAGCCTTAGCCAGTATTTGGAAACCCACAGGTGACAGGTGCAGGCCATCTCTGGAAAAGCATCATGCTCTGTCGATCATGTCGTCCCAGGCAACACTGGATCCCCTTAGAATGACACTAGAAGTTTAGCCAATTGTTGAAGTCAGTCAATCGTTTTGTCCTTGTACTGTGGTATCATTCTGGGCGATGGCAGGATGCTACTCAGGGCTAGGGTCATACCTGCCTGGGCTACATCATCCGAGAGCTCCTTCATGTCTCTTTTCATGTAGCCCAGGGAGGTAAGTCTCAGGTCATTCACACCAACATGGACAATGACAGAATCACATTTGTACTTGCTGTGGAGTGAACTGAGTGTTTGCGTTATGTGGCGGATCCTAGCACCCGACAGGCAGCTAACAGCAACTTTCTCCTTGTTTAGCCTTGTGAATGTGACATCAGTGTGCCTATCTATAAAATCACCTATGACTAGTGTGTTGGGTACGTTGTTTTGCCTTATGGACCAAGGTTGAGTGGCACACTGACTTTGTGGGCTGTGTGTCATTTGGCAGTGTTGGGGGTGGTGGTTGCTTGCGTTTCAGCTTTGGAGGTCTCTGTTTGCGCAGATTTTTGAGAGCCTCCGCAAATGTAGGTGTGTGTTTTGTGTTACTATGTGTGGTTTTAGGTGGTGTGGGTTTTGATGGACTGTGTTGAGTGCGGTGTAGTGCAGGTGTTTACCTTCTCCTGACTGTCTAGTACAGTCTTGGCTGGAGAGAGCCTGGCTTCCAGTTTGGCTATATAAGTGCATCTTTCACAGGTTGTAGTCTTGGATGGTAAGAAGAGAGGGTTGTCAGTGTACATGAGGCAATTGTTACATTGCCCCAAAATGCCCAGATTCATCAGGTGGACAAGGGAAAATACCGAGAGCTGACCCTTAGACATGTCAGGATAGGTGCTTATTAATTTAAGTATTAAAAACTGTTTTCCTCCTAACAAGTGAGGAAAGTTGAGTGCTACAGTAATTTGTAGATTATTTAGTGCTTGAAATGAGTTTTGAACAAGTGCTGAGCACAAGGAAACAGTTTTGAGTGTTAAAACTACAAAACTGGCTAGTTCTAAGGGAAAATTAGAAGAGCACACTTTCTGGCACCGGGTAAAGTTTAACCCTAGTTAAACAGCGCTGTGTGATGCGCAAAACAATGCAAACACGTGTTTTTAAACAAACAGATGAAAGGGATATAAATAGCCCAAAATGGACAATAAAACTACAGATTCTGAGCTGAAACCACTCCTCCAGCGACAGACAGGCTGCTAAAAGCTCACCACTCTCACTGATCAACAGAGAAGCTTCATTCTCTTAGTAAGGTTTGGGCAACACAAAAGTACAGTTTTGTACCTACCATAAATGTAGATGTTCGAAGATCCACATTGCTGCAGTCCTTACATATGGGTAGTCCGCTGTCCTCGGTCGGCCCGAATACCAAAGTATTAGGCTGACGACGGTCAAGGCGCTTAAAACTGACATCAGGACGTCAGGGTACAAAAGCGCATGACCGACGTCATATCCTCAAGTCTTTTCTTGCCCCAGATGTCAGAAGGCCCTAAAAAGAAAGAGCAAAGCCAAAAAACAGCAAAAAACAACCAACCACCCCTGCACCAACCATATTTACAATATTTACAACCCAAACCACACAACCACCTCTAACAACAGAGGGGAAGGAGGGAGGGTAAATTGGACTGCAGCAATGTGGATCTTCGAACATCTACATTTATGGTAGGTACAAAACTGTACTATGTTCTTCATCTCACATTGCTGCAGTCCTTACATATGGGTAGAATCCCAAAGCAGAGGTAAGGGAGGATGGCAAAACTATAAAGCATTAGGAGCTGCCAAAATGCCCTGTAAAATTGCAGTGGCAAATCCAGCCCTAGATTTAGAGTGAAGTGGAAGGTGGTAATGCTTAGAGAAAGTATGCACTGAACTCCAAGTAGCTGCCTCCAAAATATCCTTAGTAGCCACCCCCCTTAAAAAAGCTGTAGAAGTGGCAGTAGCCCTAGTGGAATGAGGCCTAATCCCAGATGGAATCTCCTTACCATGATGGGAATAACAGAAAGCAATACAAAAACCAATCCACTTAAATAGTTTGTTTTGAAACAGGTTTGCCCTGAGAACACAAAGCAAATGAAACAAACAACTGCTGAGACTGCCTGAACCCTTTAGTTCTGTTCAAATAATATCGCAACTGTCTGTGTATATCCAAAGTGTGCAAAATCTTCTCCCCTTTATTTTGGGGGTTTGCATAAAAAGTAGGCAAATGAATAGCTTGGTTTAAAGCCACACTAGAAACCACTTTAGGCATAAAGGAAGGGTTAGTACGCAAAGACACCCTATCCTTGTGGAAAATTAAGAAAGGCTCAACCGCCATAAGGGCATGTAATTCAGAAACCCTTCTCGCAGATGTAATGGCCAACAAAAAAGCAGTCTTCCATGATAAATATTTCAACTCGGCAGTCGCTGCAGGCTCAAAAGGTTGTAGAGTGAGTTTCTCCAACACAAAATTGAGATCCCAAGCAGGAGTAGGAGCTCACGTGGGGTCTTATATTCTTTGCCCCTCTAAGGAATTGCTTAAACAAAGGATGAGAAAATAATGGTGGGTCACAGTCATAGTGAGCAGAAATTGCTGCAGCATGAACCTTTATAGAGGAGAAGGACAAACCTTTGTCCAATAACTCAGTAAGATATTGAAGAGAAACACTTAAGTTAGGTTTAGAAACATCAAAGTCCTTTGCTGTACTCCAAATTAAAAATCTCCTCCATTTATCTGCGTAAACTTTCCTTGTACTAGGCCTTCTGGCCTCCAAAATAACATTCAAAACTTGTTGTGGAAGCTGAGACCCTCCAGGGTTTAAAACAGAATATGCCAGGCTGTTAAGATGTAGAGAGTGAAGTTTGACATTGAGTAAATGACTGTTCTCCTGAGACAGCAGGTGTGGAATCGAAGGCAAAGGCCATGGAGGCTCCTGCACCAGACTTCTCAGTAATGGGTACCAGTGCTGTCGAGGCCAATCCGGAGCTATTAAAATCATGGTTGGCTTGTCCTGTCTGACCTTCAGGAGTACCTTTGGGAGGAGAGGCAGTGGTGGAAAGGCATACACGTGAAGATTGCTCCAATTGAATGAGAGAGCATCCACTTTCCAAGCTGTGGGATGAAACCTTTTCGTGCAAAACTTTGGCAGCTGGTAATTTAGTGGAGAAGCGAACAGATCTATGTCTGGAGTTCCCCATAACACTGTCAATTTTTGAAATACATGAGGATCCAATTTCCACCGTGGGAATCCATAATTTGTCTGCTCAACACATCTGCTAAGGAGTTCTGTGCTCCTGGCAGAAACCTTGCCTGAAGATTTAGCTGCAAACTGAGAGCAGTCTCCCACAAAATCATTGCTTGTCTGCATAGAGGATATGAATGTGTCCCCTTGCTTGTTGATGTACCACATGACAGTTGTGTTGTCTGTTTGAATCAACACCTGCCCTGGAAGAAGTAAATCCTTGAAAGCTATCAATGCAAATTGGACTGCTAACATCTCCTTCAAGTTGATATGTAAATGTTGAAGTCTGGCAGGCCACGTGTCTTGTACCCATTTTCCATTTAGATGAGCCCCAAGCTTTGTCTGAGGCATCTGTCGTTAGAATCTGACTCGCCTCTGGTCGGGTCACAGAGAGTCCCTTGTTTAGGTGACATTCCTGAGCCCACCACAAAAATTCCTTTTGAATGCAAGGTATTATCTGAATGACAGTGTCCATATCTTGGCAGTGTTGCGCCCATACACTTTTGAGATACCATTGTAGCTTCCTCATATGCAGTTTGGCATTGGGAAGTACCAGAATACAAGATGCCATGAACCCCAAGGCTTGAAGGACTGTCCTTGCAGTCAGCCTGGACTGACGAGACAATTGATGGAAATAAAGAGAAAGATTCTTTTGTTTGTCCGGGGTCAAAAAGGCCATCTGGGATGCTGTATTCAGTCTCACACCCAGAAAGCACATGTCCTGAGAGGGTACTAGACTGGACTTTATTTCATTCACAGAATACCCTAGGCATCTTAACACTGCCATCACATACTGTAAATGATGAAGAAGTTCGTCCTTTCCTTGAGCCAGAATCAGGCAATCGTCCAAATAAGGATAGATTTGTATTCCTCTTAGCCTGAAGAAAGCTACCACTGGAGCCAGAACCTTCGTGAACACTCTGGGCAGTAGATAAGCCAAAGGGCAATGCAGAGAACTGATAATGTAAAGTCCCAGCCCGAAAACGCAGATACTTCCTGCAACTGGGCCTGATAGGAACATGAAGATAAGCCTCCTTGAGATCCAGAGTCACCATCCAGTGATCTTTGCCCAGCAGAGGTAAAAGCTGCTGTAACGTCAACATTTTGAACTTGGGAATGTCCAGATATGTGTTGAGGATAGATAAGTCCAAAATGGGTCTCCACGTGTCCCCTTTCTTTGGTACTAGAAACAGGAGAGAATAAAATCCTAGGCCCACTTCTGGCAGAGGGACCGGTTGTATAGCTCCTATTTGAAGTAGAAGAGAAATTTGGTTGTGAGCCTCTAGTCTTTGCTGAGGAGGAACGCCTGGCATGCCTTTGAAAGGAGGCAAGGTATGGAAATAAAACTTGTAACCTCGGTGTATGATATCCAGTACCCATTTGTCTTGGGTAATTAAAATCCAATTTTCCTTGAAAAGTGCCAACCTTCCTCCCAAAGGTGCCGCCAGGCAAGAGGGATCTGGCAGCTGAAAAAGTAGGTCATTGGGCCTGTTTACGAAAGGACTGGCCCCTACCCTCACTCGAAGATTGTGCAGGTGAACTCCCAGTTCGAGGTCTGAAGGAACTCTGTGCTCTGCCCCTACCACGTCTAGATCTACCCCTAGACTGAGAATCATAAGAAGGATACATCCATCCCTTATAGCAGGCCAATTCCTACTAAACTTTGGAGGCTGAACTTGCAAAAAATCCTTAACAGTCTGCATAGACTTAGCCTTGTCCTCCATTTTCTTTAAGACTGATTCCACAGGTGGACCAAACAACACTTCAGACTGCAAAGGAGCATCCAAAATCCTTGTCTTAACATGGTCCGAAAAATTCTGATCCTTCAGCCAGGCGTGCCTGCGAAGGACTGAACCAGTGGCAGCCACCCTAGACGAGGCCTGCACAGCATCAAAACCACATTGTAAAGAATGCTTACCAACCTGCTCAGAGACATGCACCAAATCTTGTAATTCTTTACACTCAATGCCTTCTGCCAGAGCATCCACCTTAGATTTCAATTGAGAAATAAGAAAGTTTTGATATTTCAACATATGAAACTGGCAATTCAAAGCCCTCATTGCTAAGGTAGAAGAAGTATAGACCTTCTTTCCCCATCTATCCAAAGCTCTGGCCTCTTTATCTAGAGGAACCGGATTTTTTACAACAGAGGCCTTGACACCCTTGGGTCCCTGACTAATAGTTTCTGGGTCCACCCTAGGACTCTTATAAAGATATTTATGAGCCTCAGGCACCCTGTAATACCTATCAGGTTTAACAGGCGCAGGAGGCAGAGAATCAGGATTAAGCGAAGCCTCTGAAAACACATCCTGCACAACATCCAGAACAGGTGGAATAGCTAAGGGCCTATGTTGAGGTAAAAGCAAAAATTCCCTAAGCCTTTTCCGAGAATCAGAGAAGTCCTGACCTTCCCACTTAAAATGCTCCCTCTCTATAGAGTGAAGTGTCTCTGAAAAGGAAAAATCCTCTGGAGGAGAAGCAGAAGGAGTGGAATCTTCTGCATCAGAATCAGAATAAGGAGAGTACTCCTGCAAGTCTTCAGCCGAAGACTCTGAAACATCTGAAGCCTGTTCCAAACTTCCCAACTCTGGCTCCACCCTAGGCCTCTTATCAGGAGGGGGCAAAGAACCTCTAATCAGAGTAATCAAATCTTCTGCCATTTTAAGCATGTGCTTCTTAGGCACAGACCCTGCTGAACTAGGAGTGACACCAACAGATGCTAAACCTGGCCTGCCCCTGGGAGAAGCCTTGGAAACAGAAGGAGAGGGCCTAACCACCCTGGGAAGGGAGGGGAGTACAGTAACCTGAGAAGCCCCTTCAGCCTGCCCTGCCTCAAGAGAGGCCACATCCTGCAAAATTAAAGTCTCCCCCTGAGACTCTAAAGAAGTCTCCGTCGGACCCACCGGTTCCACTGAAGCCTCTAAAGAACCGGCGTCTGGAACGGACGACTCATCTTGCCTGGGTTTAACTGTTTTGTCTTTGCACTTCTTCGTGGAAGCGGGCGCCGGAGAATCCGACAGCATATTATAATTGCACCGCTTACCGAAGACCAGCCTAGCACAATCTAGTGCGCTTATTGAACCTAGCACAAAAGCGACACCCGACTACGTCGTGCTCAGGCCCCAAACAAGGAATGCACAAAGAATGATAATCCCTATGTGGTATCTGTTTCCCACAAGAAATACAATTATTCACTTTTTCTGACATCCGGTACTATACTGAGGCAAGAAAAAACCAAAATAATCCCCAACGGGGTACTTAGCCAACTTGGATTCGGTCTGAAACTCCGAACTCGAAAAATTTCAGAACGCCGAACGGCACTTGCAACGCTGCTTCTGCATCGGACCATGCGGCAAAAAAGACTGAGGATATGGCGTCGGTCATGCGCTTTTGTACCCTGACGTCCTGATGTCAGTTTTAAGCGCCTTGACCGACGTCAGCCTAATACTTTGGTATTCGGGCTGACAGAGGACAGCGGACTACCCATATGTAAGGACTGCAGCAATGTGAGATGAAGAACATCTACAGAAAAGCCCAGAATTCAGCAAAATCTGAAAACCAGACTCTACTGGCTGATATAGAAAGGCGCGAAACGAGTAGAGAGACCTTTTTTTTGTTTGTTTTTTTTCCCCAAAAATTAAAATAGATACAGTAAAACAAACACTTTTAAAGCGGAAAATTAGCTATCACACTTGAGTGTGTAGCCCTCAGCAGTTCAACAGTTAAAACACACTTAAAAACGACCAGTTAGACCAGTTTTATAAACTTTAACACCACCACAGGAATAGGGGGTAGCAAGTTTTAGAACAGATGAGAAAACAGCAAACAATATCAGCAAATATATAAAATAATTCAGTCAGGCAAAAATTAAGACAACGCAGAACTCTGAAAAGTGTTAAGAAATATACTTATCAGCGATATATTTCCAGATTGTAACTCTTTCTTTTGCCATTAAAGTTCCCAAAGCCCTCCCCTAATCTTTACTGGGACACGATCGATGACAAAATGTTTAAAAAAATGATACTCATTCATATTCACATGTTTAGCTAAGGTGTTACATAAATTCATTTTTTTAATACTATATTCATGGTCATAGATATGGTCCAAGTTTGAGATCAGTCTTTCCAACAAAAAAAGTGTGACACTTCTGGCACTGTCCTAAATAGGCAGCTTGTTTAGACTCGCAGTTAAAATATCCTTAATATGGAGGTAGCATTCCTTACCAGAAATGTGGAACCCTCATAAATAAAATTACAATATGAACAGGCTCCACATTTTATCATACCAGACCTTCCACTTAGTGAACCTGTTTTTTTCTGTTCCAAAATACCTTTTTAGGTTCTGCCAATCCAATATACTAATGGATGACTCTCCTGGATTTTGTCACATATTTAAACATCGCCGTATAACAATGTCCAATTCTTATTAAAAATAGACCTCAGGACTCTGGTATTGGCGTTAAAGGTGGTCATAAAAATCGCACCAAACTCTTTCGATGTACTCGCCTCAGAGGGTTCAAAATTGGGAGTCGTTATTACAGCTTCCTCATCCTGATATTGACTTCCTTCCTTAAAGAGAAAAGGCTTGCAATGGCCAATCAATCTTTTTGACGTCACCTCCTCCACCAAATCATGAACCAGCGATTCTGGATATCGTCTTCTGAGAAGCATCATATGAAGGTTAGCACATTCTTGATGCAATCCAGAATCCAAGGAAATCATTCTAACTACTCGGACTAGTTGCCCTTTAACTACAATTCTCTTCGAGTGAAAAGGGTAGGAGGTTGTAAAGAGTAGAAAAGTGATGGAATACGTGCTTTTTCTATAAATTTTAGAAGTATATTTCTGCCCTTCATTGTCCTTTTCTAATAAAACATCCACATAGGAAAGTCTTTCAAGATGACATTCAGATGTGAATTTCAAGAAAGGGGTAGTGATGTTAATGCACTGGACAAACTGGTGGATACCACCCTCATCTCCTTTCCATACGAAAAATACATCATCCAAAAAGTGGAAGCAAGTTCAACATTCGTCCTAATGGAGGAAATGTCCAGCACAAATCTATGCTCCCACACAGCCATGACAATGTTGGCAAAGATACCCCCACAAAGGGAACCCATCACCACCCCTGACTTCTGTAGGAAATATTTCCCATCAAAATAAATGTAGTTATGCAAAACCAACTTGAACAGCTCCTCAAAGATTAAACTGTTCTTGAGGGAGACCCTTGTTTAGGAGGAAGTCAGCCACCCATTCTATTCCTGTATCTTGAGGAATCACAGAATACAAGTCATTCACATCAATTGTGAGCGGAAAATCATTTGTGTCAAAGTCCATCCCATTAATAATTTCCATGAAGGACCAAGAATCCTAACAAATCTGTGACTCAGCAGACAGGAGGGGTTTCAATTTAATGTCAAGAAACTTAGCACATGCATATGTAACTGAACTCCTTCCATCGACAATGGGTCTCATCAGTGGATTCTTCAAATCTTTATGCATCTTGGGAACTCCAAATATAATCTGTGTTACTGAGGCAGCCATATTCTAGTAGTTGAAAATATCCATTTCAACTTTGCTTTCTACAAACATATCCTTAAGTGTACTTATGTTGCGATAAGCTCCACTCAACTGGTTTAATATTACTTCCTCACATGTGTCCGTGTTCAAGATTTTCCACATTCCTTTATTATAATTGTGCCAGTCCATAATTACCAATCCACCCCCCTTATCAGGTTTCATCACCCTTACATTTTGACACCTCAAACATTCCAGAATGGAATATTCTTGATTCACACTGTTTTTTCCCCCTTCTTTCAGCACTCAACATTGTTTGTATATCAAGATCACAAATCACTTTAAATAGTAGAAGTGCTGGATGCGGGGGAGGGGAAGGGGGTTGCAAATACTGGCTATGTTCAAATCCTGTTGTCTGCTGAAGTTCGCACCAAGTAATATCTTCAAATTCAACTTTCTCAGGAAAATTTTTAACATCAACGTGCTAGCTAAGTTAGCCCTTGAGGAAGGGACAAATCTCAACCAGTTACTTAAAAACTTGACCACCTTTTGATCCAGTGGGGTATTACAAAAAGTGTAAATCTTGAAATCACCATCTTCATTCATAACAATTTTACAAGGTGTAGCCAAGGTGTAGTTCACATATGGTTTAAGTGAACAAAAGCATGTATTTTTATTGAAATAAAGTTTATCGAAGGACTGACTAGCTTTTCTGCTAAATGTCAGTGCCTTCCAGGACTGAAGTAGGATTCTGTATACAAAAGCTTAAAGCCACTGCCTGTACGTGGGACGGCGCATGAAGGTAAAGACATCAGCCATAAAAGGGACGTCCGCACGTGCAACCTTCAGAATAAGAAAGCCGCATAGGGAAAGGAGTCGAAAAGGAGCCTAAGGAGATCATCCTAGGAAAGAGCAAGTTGTAGGGGGGAAGGCGCGATATAATACTGCAACACAGAAGAGGAGGACATCTATAGTTAAGATTTTACACAACTATTCTATGTCCTTCTGTTCACTGTTGCAATATTCTTTACATATGGGAAAGTGCAAAAGCTGAAAGCGAACCACGGGAGGAGGACAGAGTAGGGAAAAGCTAAGCAGCAGCACTTTACAGAATTCCATGCAGAATTGCCCTTGCAAAACCTGCCCTGGACCTGGAAACAGTGTCCAATGTGTAATGTTTCATAAAGGTATGAACAGATGACCAAGTGGCAGCTTCCAGGATAGAATGAGCATCCAGATCTTTAAAGAAAAACCCTAAAGATGTCACTGATCTACTGGAACCGGCCTTAATGGATGCCAATAGGGACTTCCCATGGAATTCATAGACACAACAGCATTACAGATCCATGTGGAAATAGCCTGTTTAGATACAGGTAAACCCAGAGCCTAGGGATGAAAAGAAACAAAAAGTTGGTTGGACTTCCTAATGGACTTATTTTTGTCAAGATAAAATTCGAGTTGTCTATGAACGTCCAAATTATGCAAAATCCGCTCACTGAGGGATTGTGGTGAAGGGAAAAAGGTAGGCAATTGGATGGACTGATTAAAAGACAACTCATTCACCACTTTAGGCATAAAGCTTGGATTAGTTCTCAAAGATACTCTGTCCTTACGAAAAACTAAGAAAGGGGGAAGCCATCAATGCCTGAATCTTGGGGAACCTTCTAGAGGAAGTTAAGGGTACTAGAAGCACAGCTTTCCAAGTGCAGAACTTTAAAGAAGCAGAAGCTGCTGGTTCAAAAGGAGCTTAAGTATTTCTAACACATAGTTAAGATCCCAAGGAGGAACTGGTTTCCTGGGGGATCTTAAATGTAGGACGCTTTAAGAAAAAGTTCAACTTCTAACCTGGGAGCTAATACGGAGTTAAATGTAAACAGGCAGGCAAAGCAGAACAATGGACTTTAACTGAAGGAGTAGGAAAGACCACTGCTGAGCAACTCACACACACAAGAAAGTACTGAGAGAATGTGCACATCAAAGGAAATCCCTTTCCTTTTCTGGCACCAAATGGAAAATCTTCTCCACTTGGAAATATAAGATTTTCTAGTATTGGGTTTCCTGGCCTCCTGTAAAACACATAGCACATCCTTAGAAAATAGGTACCTGAAATGGATCAAAAGTTGATCATCCACAAGGTTAGCTGTAGGATTGACACATGGGGTGAATCAATGATTACCTGTCCTGAGTGAAAAGGTCCATCACGTTAGGTAACTTGTAGTGACGACTCTTGAATAACTGCACAAGAAGAGGGAACCAGTGCTGTCTAGGCCAAAAGGGGGTCACTAAGCAGATTTTGAATTTCTCCTGTAGAATTTTCAAAAGGACTTTCTAAATTAAGGGGAAGGGGGGAATGCATACAGAAACATACCCTTCTATGAGAAAGATAAGAGCATCCACCTTCCACATTTGAGGGAGAGGGACCCTTACACACAAAAGTGAAGAAGTCTGTTCATAGGGGAGACAAAAAGGTCCAGTTCTGGAGTACCCCACTGGTGAACTAAATCCCGGAACACAAACTGCTCAACACATCACTGTGAAGCATCCTCATCCTCTTGTGAGATTATGTCACAGATCTACTTTATGCGTCTGCCACCAAGTTCTGAGCCGAGGGAAGGTACACAGCAATGTAGTGTCACCGTATTGAGTAGCCAATTCCCAAGCTTTGATAGCTAGGCAACAGAGAAGGTAAAATTGTGTGCCTCCCTGCTTGTTTATGTACCAAAGGACCGTAGTATTGTCTATGAAGATCTTGAGAGGTCTAGGCTGAAACAGACAGTGGAAGGTCTGCAGAGCTAGGAGGAGAGCCCTCATTTTTCTGATATTATGTTCCTTCCTTTGAGAATGGGACCAAAGACACTGAATTTTCCTGGAAGCAAAGGTTGGTCCCCAACCCAACTCTGAAGCATCAGTGAAGAGTTTCTGAACTGGCTGAGGTATCTGAAGAGGTAGGCCAGGGTTCTGACAGAGTTGCTGCATTCACCAAAGTAACTTTTTTCAGACGGGGCAGTAGAAGAATCAAGACATCTAAGGGATGACTACGCTGGGACCAAACTGTCTTTAGAAACCACTGGAATTTCCTCATGGGTAGTTTTGCAAAGGGCAGCATGGAAATAGTGGAGGCCATAAAACCCTGCAATCTCAAACTCCCTGGCAGTGATGGAAGGAAGAGGCAGAATATCTTCCATGAAGGTCATGAAATAAGTTACTTTCTCCATAGGAAAAAATATCATCAAGTCAGTACAGAACTTGCACCCCAGGAATGCAAGATCCTGACTTGGTGAAAGGGATGATTTTTTTGAAATTTATTAAGAAACCCAGGGCCTGCAGAAGGAGAACAGCTATGATCAGATGCTGGGTTAACAAGGCTGGACATCTGGCCCGAAAGAGCAGGTCGTCAAAGTATGGGTAGACTTGTAGACCCTTTTAGCCTTAAATAGGCAACAGCTGGGACCAGGCACTTTACGAATACCACTGTAGCAGTAGAAAGGCCAAAGGGCAAGGCAGCAAACTGAGAGCGCAAAGAACCACTGAGAAACGCAAAAACTTCCTGAAGTAGGGATGAATAACGATATTCAAGTATGCATCCTTGAGATTCAGGGAGCTAAGAAGGCTTGAGGAGGGACCAGGGGAAGGAGAAGAGGTAGGGACAGTATTAAAGAAGGCACCACCAGGAAATTGTTAAACAGAAAATATATAATATAGGCTTCCAAGGACCATCATTCCTTGGAACTAGAAACATCCTGGAGTAGAATAACCTCCCCAGTTGGTCTGGAGGGACACATTGGATGGTGTCTTGATGGGAAAGTTGAGCAAGAATCGAGAGAAACAGATGTAGTTGACTGGGGGGGGGGGGTTGGGGGGAGTATTGCCTGAAAGGGAGGAAGAGTCTCC
The DNA here is from genome assembly GCF_019279795.1 of Protopterus annectens. Classification (NCBI taxonomy): domain Eukaryota; kingdom Metazoa; phylum Chordata; order Ceratodontiformes; family Protopteridae; genus Protopterus; species Protopterus annectens. Next base: position 783,445,563 of record NC_056739.1, on the reverse strand, counting down.
CAGGCCAAAAACTACCCACTTCAGATAACTGAAAGAGCGATTCCATCCAAGAAGAAACAGAGAGGTGAAAAGACAAGCGGGTATGACTTGGAACAGGGGGCAGAGTGTCACAGAGGACTTTGTCTGGACAGAAATGGCTGCCGAGAAGGGGAACACCAGCAGAAGTAACAGCCTTAGCCTGTGGGTGTCTCCTAGAAGACTTATGAGGCCTAGTTCCAAAAGGAGCAGAAGTGGAAGAACGAACAGGTTTAATGACAAAAGGAGTTTTGGCAAGAAAGTTCCTATGAAATTTCAGAACTAGAGAAACAAACATTTCAAATCCTGAAGCTCCTTACCTTTTTCCTGCAGTGATTTAAATAATTCTGCAGCTGCTTTACCAAAGAGGGAGGGGCATATTTAGAGGAGCATCAAGCATTTTGGCCTTTTCGTCATCAGGAAGTGCCTGGAGTCGTAACAAGGAATGCCTTCTGAAAAGACATGCAAAAGCTGCTGCTCTGGTAGAGACCTCAACTGCATCATAACTACACTTGACAGAGTATCTACCTACCTGGGAGGAAGCTGTTAAAAGTGAGAGAGCCAATTATTTAGCCTCCGAGTCAGGCAATAAGGGAAACAGTTTGGGTAGCCTGAGTGAGCAAGGCCAAATCATACCTAGACATACATGTCTGATTAATTTAAAGCCCTGTTAGCCAAGGTGAAAGAGATACAGACCTTCTTACACAGTACTTCCAAAATTTTAGTTTCCTTATCAGAAAGAAGCAGTTTTGTTGAGGGAGATAGCTCTGAATATTTATCTCATGTAATAGCAACCACAGCTGGGTCAACTGAGGGACACTTAAAAAAAACTTGCAATCCTCAAGGACCTCACAGAAGCGATCAGGCCTTTTAGGGGCAGGGGCCTGTGAGTCGGGGGTCTTGGATGCTGCTTATCAGCTGGGTTAACTGAGGGGCATTTAAAAAAAAAACTTGCAATCCTCGAGGAAGTTATAGAAGCAATCAGGTCTTTTAGGGGCAGGGGCCTGAGAGTCAGGGGTCTTGGGTGCTGCTTTAAAGGCATCTAAGAAGGCTGGCAGGACTGGTGGAACTGCAGAAGGATTAAGGGCATCCACCTGCAGTAGCTCATTCTCGCTTTTGTTCTTCTCATTTTATTAACAGGTTTCACAAAGAAAAGCTTTTCAATGGGAGAGCAACCCCCATTAGACTCCTCCTCTGGAGAAGCATATTCCAGTAGAGAAGGGATCTGGATGGAATATGCTAAGGAGTCTTCATCTGAGGAAGACTCCTCAGAATCAGTGTCAGGAATTTGGAATTCCACAGGATGCCCTGATGAAAGCACCTGGGACCCTGACAGTAGCACTGGAGAAGAGGAGAAGGCTGGGACGGCTACAGAAGAAGCCAGAGGCCTCAGAGCCATCACAGCCTTAATGAGACCCAGAGAAAAGACATCCCAATCTGAAGCAGAGGTAGGAGAAGTGGGAACATGTCTAGTTTGTTTGTTTCTTTTTAACACGCTTCTCCCATTGGTGAGAAATGGCGGAAAAAGGCCTTACCTACTACACCTCCCTAAAGAAAGAACCTGAAACAGTTCCCAGGGCATTCTGCAATAATGAGCAGAGGTTCCCCCAAGCCATCCAAACCAGACGTCTACATAGCCTCAGGCGTGCTAAGATCCACACTCCTGACGGCTTCAACACTGGTACCAGTCAAGGGAGCAGAGCCTAACTCCAGTTCCACCATCAGGTTTTCATCAACTTCAAGGGGTACATCAGAGGGAGAAGGCACAGCTAAAGAGGATTCGGGCCTAGCCTTACTAACCTCCCTTTTAATTATCTCAGAAGAACTAGTGGAACGTTCCACAGTGTCCCTAGCCAGACATTCGAGTTTTTGGTTTTCTAAATACAGATTCAAGGCCAACAGACGACTGCGCAATGTTTTAGGAACAAAAGCCTGACTAACAGAGCAGGCCTGGTGGTCATGATTAGGCCCCAAGCAAAACAAGCACAGCTCGTGACTATCTTTATATAGAATTTGCCATCCATATCTACACTTGCCCTTTCTGGATGACATTAACAAAAATAAAAGGCAGTAGCAATACATTAAATTCCCTATGGGGTACCTGTCTAAAGCAGGAAGACAACACCAATGGTATTCCAAAAGCAGACCTGGTAAACCTTTCTGTAGGGTAGCGAAAAAGTTCTGAAGATTGTACGTGTGGACGTCCCTTTTATGGCTGAAGTTGTCTGTGCCTTCGTGTGAAGTCCAATGTACAGGCAGTGGCACTATGCCTTTGTATACAAACCGAACATTGGGTCGATGGGTGGAATACAACTCGTATGTAAAGAGTACAGCAACATACAATAGAAGGACATCAACAGTTAATATCTATTTAACTGCACTAGACAGAGATCAAATATTAATGCAGGTGAGTTTACCACTGTGTAAGCCTTAAGATGAAATCTTTTAAAATCTTGCATATAGCATGGATTTGGAATTATTGATGCAAATATGAACAAGCAATATCTGACACCTACTGGTGTCAGTAGGAATTAACTGCAGATATACTTGGAAGCATCACTTGGATGTAATGAGTTAATTAAGGGTCTAGTAATGTCCACGTAACTGAAGCAAAAATCAACTACACTTTTTCTTGACATGCTACTCAACAGCTAATTTCCAGAAAGCAGTTCTATGACCCAGCTATGACCACCACTTCAGAGCACACAGATGGGAGGGAAAAAACTAGCAGTTTCGAAAGTCCTCTAAAATAAGATGACACTCATTACACAGCAAGAAAATGCTGAAATTACAAGGTACAGTTTTCAAGCTCAGCAGTGACTTGTTACAAATGTAATACCTTCACAACTGAAGCATTACTGATGCGAGTGTTTATATATATATATATATATATATATATGTAGATACATATATATATATGTATATACATATACATACACACACACACACACACATATATATATATACACACATGTGTGTGTGTGTGTATAAATTCATAGATATATATATATATATATATAAAATATATGTATATATATATATATATATACATATGTATATATATATATATATATATATATATACATATGTATATATATATATATATATATATATATATATATATATATATATATATATGAGTATATATGTATATATATACATATATGTATATGTATATATGTCTATATATATATACATATATATATATATATATATATATATATATATATATATATATATATATATATATACACATGTATATATATACACATGTATATATATACACATGTATATATATACACATGTATATATACACACATATATATATATATATACACACACACACACACACACAGATACATATAAATATGCACTTGTATACAGGGAGTCCATGCCTGTGTGAAAATGTGTGTGTGTGTGTGTGTGTGTGTGTCTGCATGCATGCATATACATACATATACATATGCACAAGTGCACTTAGATGGAAAGGAGTGCTACAATTCTTTACAACTGTATATCATGGAAAGTACAGTTCTGTACACTTACCATAAATGTAGATGTTAGAGTGTATTCACTGTTGCAGTCATTACATTTGGGGTAATCTGCTTGCAATAGCCCTCAGTCGGCCTGATTAACAAAGTCTTGGGTCCTGCATCGGATGCTGTCCCTTCTTCCATGATGTCAGGGGTATAAAACATGCAACCTACGTAATTACATCAGTTTTTTCTGGCCGCAGATGTCAGGTGCCCCCCTAATAGGAAGCAATTAAAATTTATAAATACAAGGATATACCTCCAGCAAAAAAGTAAATACACCAAAAAGCTTTTGAGCATAGTGAGGGAGAGTAGAGGTATAGCCAAAAGAAGAAAGGGGGCTGGAGGGAGGGTAACCAGGACTGCAACAGTGAATACACTCTAGCATCTGCATTTATGGTAAGTGTACACAACTGTACTATGTTCTTCTTGTTTCACTGTTGCAGTCATTACATTTGGGTAGATTCCCAAAGCTAAGGTTGGGAGGAGGAATTTAAATAGAATTAGAACAAGCTATAAGGCCCTGTAAGACTACAATGGCAAATCCAGCTCTGGATTTAGAGAAAATTGGCAAATGATAATGCTTAGTGAAAGTATGTACAGAACTCCAGGTAGCAGCTTCTAGGATGTCCTTGGTAGGAACGCCCCTGAGAAAGGCTGTAGAGGTAGATGCAGCCTTGGTTGAATGGGGTCTGATGCCCTGTGGGTTAGGTTTTCCATGGTGCTTATAGCAGAAATGAATGCAGTGGCCTATCCATTTTGAAATGGTTTGCTTTGAAATAGCTTTCCCCTCTATCCCTGAAGCAAATGCAACCAGCAGTTGATAAGATTTCCTTCGAAGTTTAGCCCTGCCCAAGTAGAATCTAAGTTGTCTGTGCACATCTAAGGAGTGCAGTATCCATTCCCATATGTTCTGTGGGTTAGGAAAGAAGGTAGGCAAATGAATGGACTGATTAAGAGCCAAACTGGATACCACCTTCGGCATGAAGGAGGGATTGGTTCTAAGGCACACCCTGTCCACATGAAAGATGAAAGGCTCCACTGTCATAAGGGCCTGTAATTCAGATACCCTTCTTGCAGAAGTGATTGCTAAAAGGAAAGCTTTTTTCCAGGAAAGGAATTTTAAATCTGCAGTAGCAGCTGGCTCAAAAGGAGGAAGAGTGAGTTTCTCCAAGACAAAGTTAAGGTCCCAGACTTGAGTTGGAGCTCTCCTGGGTGGCCTAAAAAATTTGGCCCCTCTGAGGAACTGCTTGAGCAGTGGGTGAGAGAAGAGGGGAGGCTCTGTGCTATAATGAGCTGAAATGGCTGAGGCATGAATTTTGATGGAGGAAAATGACAAACCCTTATGAAGCATCTCAGTCAAGTATTACAGAATCTGAGGTAAATTGGGCACTGCTGCGCTCACCCTTTGAGATTGATTTCAGGCACAAAATCTTTTCCATTTTGCAGAATAAGATTTTCTAGTAATAGGCCTCCTTGCTTCTAACATATCCGTCACTGACTTACTGAGGGATGGTAAAGGAGAGATTAGGTAATTAGCAAGGCTGCTATTTTCAGGGTTTGCAGCTGAGGGTGCAGAATCTGGTTCTCCTGCTGAGACAACAGGGAAGGATTCCGAGGCAAGGGCCAAGCATGACACACTGCACAAGAGGGGGTACCAGTGTTGGCGTGGCCAGTCTGGTGCAATCAAAATCGTCCTTGGCTTGTCCTGTTTGATCTTTAGTAGTACCTTGGACAGCAGTGGCAGAAGAGGAAAGGCATAAACTGATATGTTTTTCCAGCTGAAGGATAGAGCATCCACTTTCCAAGCTAGCTTGTGGGGAATCCTTGTGCAAAATTTGTCCAATTGGTGGTTCTGAGGGGAGGCAAACAGGTCTATATCTGGGCTCCCCCATTTGCTTGTCAACATGTTGAAAATCCTTGGTTCCACTTTCCACTCGTGTGGGTCCATAAGGTTTCTGCTTAGTCTGTCTGCCAGTGGATTTAGTTTTCCTGGCAGGAATTGAGCTTGTAGATTCTCTTGGTAGCTCAAGGCTGTGTTCCACAACGCCATGGCTAGTCTGCAGAGGGGGTAAGAATGTGTACCCACCTGCTTGTTTATGTATCACATGACAGTGGTGTTGTCTCTGTCTTTACCATTAGTTGTCCTTGAAGGCCGTCAGAGCATTCTGTACAGCTAAAACTTCCTTTTGATTCATGTGCAGGTGCATTTGACTTGGGTTCCATTTGCCCTGAATGCATTTCCCTGCCAGGTGAGCCCCCATGCATAGTCTGATGCATCTGTTGTTAAGGTTTGGGTGGCAGGGGGTAGTGTGAATGGTAGCCCCCTGTTTTGGTGGCAGGCCTCTGCCCACCAAAGAAACTCTAAGCGCAGGCAAGGTATGGTAAGAATCATTGCTTCGAGATCCTGAGAATGCTGACACCATAGGCTTTTGAGATACCATTGTAGTTTCCTCATATGCAGTCTTGCATATGGAATTAGAATGCAGGAGGCCATGAACCCCAAGGTTTACAGTATTTGCCTTGCAGATAACTGGGTTTTTGTGGCCACTTGTTTGAAATAGGTTGTCAAATGAATCTGTTTCTCTGGCGAGAGGAAAGTCATCTGGGAAGTTGTATTCAAGCTTGCTCCCAGGAATATAATTTGTTGACGGTACCAGGTGTGATTTCTTTTCATTTAGGGTGTACCCCAGACAAGTCAGCACCCAGTGAACAAAGGCCAGATGATTCAAAAGTATGTCCTGGCTTGCTGCCTGAATTAGACAATTGTCCAGGTATGGGTAAACGTCAATATTTCCTTGCCTGCAAAACGCAATGACTGGAGCTAGGCACTTTGTGAATACCCTGGGCGCAGTAGGTAAGCCAAAGGGCAGTGCAGAGAACTGATAGTGCATGTAGCCTGCTTTAAAGCGTAGGTATCTTCTGCAAGACTCCCTGATAGGGATGTGCAGGTATGCTTTACTTATTCCCTCCAGTACAGCTCTTTTGAGAGTGTACCTTTAACTCCTAGTGGGTGTGGCTTGAGCCTTTTAAAAATGAAGTTAGCACTTTACAGTTCTACCAAATACTTACTGACATAGGTCAAATGTCAACACAGCTGTGTTTGCCATCATGTATGCTTCAAAATAAAACATTCTGATACCTTGTATGTAGCATGATTTTAGAATTATTAATGCAAATATGAACAAGCAATATTTGACGCCTAGAGGCACAGTAGGAGGTAACTGCAGATGCACCTGGAGGCGTCACTCAGATGTAATGAGTTAAGTCTAGTGTTGCCAACCATGCATCTTTGCTTAGCATAGGAAGCAGCTGGTGAAGAGTCAGCATTTTGAATTTTGGAATCACCAGAAAGGTGTTTAGAGTAGAAAGGTCCAGGATAGGATGCCACGTATTGCGTTTTCTGGGTACCAGGAAAAGTCTTGAATAAAAATCTTGTCCCTTTTCCTCTTCTGGTACCAACTGAATAGCCCCCATGCTTAAGAGAGAGAGTACTTGATTTTGGGCCTCTGCCCACTGATTTGGGGGGTAGATCTGGCCACCCGCTTGGTGTTGGTGACATGTGGAAGTGAAATCTGTATCCTTGGGACATATATCCTGGGTAATGAGTTCCCAGCTTTTGGCCTGCAGACCAATCTTTCTGCCTAAAGGAGCATTCAGTTGGGAAGTGCTTGGAAGTTTTAAAAGCAAATCACTGAGACAGTATTCCATAGGGGGGAGTCCTACTACTCCCAGATTTGGGTGCGGAAATCCCCCACTGCTTAGTCTTGTGTGCCCCCGGGGACTGAAACCTGGGGTTTCTGCTGTGTCTGGGTTTGGCTTGAGAAGACCTGGAAGAGGCTGGAAAGGACCAGTTCTTAGAGGGCCAATGCCTACTAAATCTAGGAGGCTGAACTTGCAATAAATCTGTAACAGTTTGCATGGATTTAGCTTTATCTTCCATCTTTTTAAGAACTTCATCAGCTTTGTTGCCAAACAGGCAGTCCTGATTTAAGGGAGCATCCAACAGTTTAGCTTTAACATGATCAGGCAAAGATTGCTCCTTAAGCCAAGCAAGCCTTCTAAGCACAGACCCAGTAACAGCAGCCCTGCAAGAGGCCTCTAATGAATCAAATCCACACTGCAAAGTATGTTTACCAACCTTTTCAGCAGAATGCATCAAATCCTGTAATTCTTTACTTTCAGCACAGTCCGGAATCAACATCATTTTCTGTTTAAGCAACCCAATAACATATTGTTGATACTTTAACATATGAAACTGGCAGTTTAAAGCCCTAATGGCCAAGGTTGCATAAGTGTAAACCTTCTTACCCCATCTATCCAGCACCCTGGCGTCTCTATCAGAAGGGGTAGGATTTTTAGCAGTAGAGGCCTTATTGCCCTTGGGTCCCTGTGAAATAGTCTCTGGATCCGCAATAGGATTTTTAAAAAGAAACTTGTGTGAATCAGGAACCCTGTAATGTCCGTTAAGTTTTCTGGGAGCAGGAGGCAAAGAGTCAGGGGCCAAACTAGATTCCGAAAAGGCATCAACAATGTCCAGTACAGGAGGTATATATAAAGGGCTATGATGAGGCAGGAGTAAGAAATCCCTAAGCCTATTTTTTGAATCAGAAAAATCCTGGCTTTCACAGTGGAAATGCTCCCTTAGAGTATATAAGCTTTCACCAAAAGAAAAATCCTCTGGAGGGGAAGCAGAGGGAATAGAATCCTCTGCATCAGAATCCTCATAAGTAGGCAAATCCAGATCATCGGAAAAATCAGAAAAATCAGAATCCTGGTCAGAAGATTGACAAAACTTCAGTCCTAGGTCTCTTAGAAGGGGGAGGTTGGCTTTCCCTGATTAAAGTTATAAGACCTTCAGCCATTCCTATCATTTGTTTTTTAGGCATAGAGTCCTGAGCATGCGGTCTGGGCATCGGTTTCTTACGCATGGTTCGAGATTTAGGTCTAAATGAGGAAGGAGGCATCGTTTTAATATGCAAGTCTATAGGGCCTGAATACACACTCAAAAGCCGGTGTCTGCAAAGTGGCTTCGGACCCATCCAAGGTAGAGACATCTGCAGGTTCCACAGTTGAAGCATCTCAGGAGCCAGGCATTTGGTGAAGACCCTTGGAGCAGTGGAGTCCAAAGGACAAGGCTGAAAACTGAAAATGTGAGGAACCAGCAGCAGAACGCAGAAATTTTCTGTAGCTGGCCCTTCTAGGTATGTGGAAGTAGGTGTCCTTTATGTCCAAGGTGGCTAGAAATCCCTGAGTTATCAGTCTGAAGAGTAAACATGCGAAAGGTGGGGACCTGCAAGAATAGGTTGAGGTGACAGATACAAGACAGGTCTTCAGGGTACATCTTTCTCAGGAACAAGGAAAATTCTTGAATAGAACTTTTCCTTTTTCCATCAGAGAAACTGGCTGTATGGTTTCTTGAGAAAGAAGGCAGTCTATGACTGTCTGGAAAAGGTGGAGTTGGTCTTTGGGTGACTGGGGGATCTCTATAAGAGAAGGCAGAATGACCCAGGACATAAAATTAGCATTTTCTACGATGGAGATGATCCACCTGTCTGAGGTAATGAATTGCCAAAGAGGCAGACAGTGAAGAGCCTTAGGGACAAAGGAATGGAGTCCGGGGGGGGGGGGGCTGGGGACAGTGAAGGCAGGGAGTCACAGGCTACCTGCCCTATCCTGAAAGAGTTTTCTGGGCAGGAGTCTGAACAGACTTAAAAGGGGTCAGCTGTCTCATTGTGCCTTTTATGCCTCTTGCATGGGAAGCTGGAGCACAGTGTTTCCTAATGAACCGTGTCTTTGATGGATAGTTCCTGTGAAATTTGGGAATGGGGAGACAAACAGGTGTTTAACATCTTGCAGCTCCTTCCCTTTCTGCTGAAGGGCCTTAAATAGCTGAGCCACTTTAGATCTAAAAAGAGTGGAGTTAGCCAGGGGAGCATCTATTAATTAAGCCTTAATGTCATCGGGTAAGGGCTGAAGCCTTAAGCAAGAATATCGTCTTAGGACTGAAGCTGAGGGAGCTGATTTTGTGGAGGAATCTAATCTGCTCATGATAGCTGCAACGAATAGAGTGCCTAGTGACTTGTGATGAGAGATTAATGAAGTTAGAAATTTGAGTCTTGGAAGTTGAGTCTGGAAGGTCAGATAAAGAGTTTCGTGACCTGGGTCAAAAGTGCCGAGGCATACTTGGACATGCGTGTATGATAATTTACTGCCCTAAAGGCCAGGGTAGAGGAAGTGTAGACTTTCTAACCAAGGCGCTCCATAGCCTTACTGTCCTTTGTCAGTGGGGAGTACTGAGGTAGATGGCTTGTCGGTGGAGACTGAGACAGTGGCAGGGTCAGCTACAGGCATTTCATCAGAAATTCTGCCCCTTGAGAGACCTTGCAGAACCTGTCAGGCCTCCTGGAGCAGGTGGCTGGGAATCAGGTTAACTGAGGCAGCACTGAAAGCATCCAAGAAAGCTGGTCATACCGGGGAGATTGCAAGAGGAGGAGGGGTGCCCATCTGCAGGAGCTCACATCTTTTTTGTACCTCAGACATTTCAGAGGAATCACACTTAAAAATTTCCCTCACTTTGGAAACTGTCTCCCCAAAGGTGAGGTCCACTACTAGGGAATCTGCCTCTACAGATTCGTTCTCTGGTGAAGCATATCCAAGAGAAGGAATCCTCATCTTCAGGTAGGATGACATCTTCAACTTGAGGCCTGGGACTGACGAGGGCCGGCCTGTGATGATCCAGGCACGGCAGGCCTCAGGGCCATAATCGCATTACACAGGCTCTGAGAAAAAGCATGCCAATCTGGTTGGCTTCCACGAAATGCTTGGTCTTGGACTTCTTTTTCAATGAAGGCCTAGGAGACGTAGGTCCTGAGGAAGGCCTACTGTTTGAAAAAGGCCCAAGTTCAGTGGACTGACAAGCAAAGGAAAGGCCTTTCTGGGCAGCTGTAGGAATCTGTGGCTCCCCCTGGACGTTCCAACGCGACGTCTGCGAACACTCACCGGACGTGCCTTCTGCTGTAGGTTCTGCAGCATCACGAGGGGTACCCGCTATATCTGCTTCAGCACACACAGAGCATTCCTCCAGGCAAACGTTGACCACAAGAGGGACGTCGGATGGAAGATGGGCAGCATTAGCAACTTCAAGCCTGTAACCTTGCCCTTCTTTTAGGTGATTTCATGGGCTGACCAGACGACTCTTCTACCCCTAAAGCTAAGTGTTTAAGATGCTGATTTTCTAAACATATATTCAAAATGTGCAGGCAGCTGCGTAGGGTTTTAGGCAGGAAAGCATGACAGATCAAGCAAGATGGTCGTGCGTAGACCCTAGACAGAAAAGGCAAAGTTCGTGGGCATCCTTATGGGGGATCTGATGACCGCATTTGCACTTTCCCTTCTTGGATGACATGTAACCCTAACAAGCATGCAGTGATAAAGGAATTAAACAGCCCCAATGGGGTACTTATCTTTTGGAATTTGAAGATCTGAAGCAAAGACGACAGGAATGCTGACATTTGAGTGGTGGCAGAGACGTTCTGAGGAATGATACGTGCAGATGTCACTTTTATGGCCCACGGTCCCTAGGCCAACGTCAAACGTCCAACGTACCTAGCACTGACTACAAGCTTTTCTATACTGGCTGGACATTTGGGTAGCAAGAAAGGAGAACCCAAGAATCTGGAACACTGCAACATGAGAAGAGAGGGACATCACACTTTAGGGAACAATTATTTAGCACATGTAAGACTTTAAAACAAGTGTTTCTCAACTTGCAGCCAAATACCCCACCTATCCCCAAAAAAGTGCTCAACTCTCAACCAACTAGGCTGCCCCCTGCCCAAAAAAAAATATGAAAAGAAAATGTGAAGTTTCCCTCAACTAGATCCAGTCAAATGATTTCCAGTTCAGTGGTCTTCAAAAGAAGCGAACCAAAGGAAATGCCAAAATAGATACAAAGAAAAGTTGTGTAAAACCTTACCATAACCATAGATGTTCTTCTCTTCCATGTTGCAGTATTCCACATGTGGCTTCAACTCCTCTTGCTTCATGTATGTCCAGCAAGTATGCAAACATTTTCAGTCCCTATATGGTGTGTGGGACGTCTGATGAAGCTCAAGGAACATGGGTCATAGGAGTCACGTCTGCACACACTAGCCCTCAGAACTAAAAACCCAGTCAGAGCAAGTGCTAGAAAGGACAATGCCAGTCCAGAGCCATCCAGAAAGGGAAATGCAACGTAACAAGAGGGGAAGGAGGGTGGGAAGGAATACTGCAACATGGAAGAGGAGGATATCTATATAGTTATGATAAGATATTACACAATTTTTCTATATCCACATATTCTAATGTTGCAGTATTCCACATATGGGTGAATGCCAAATCTCACTGTGAATGGGGAGGTGTTCTAGAAGCTGCGGCAGGAATTGTGAAGGATAGCCCTGGCAAACCTCGCCCTGGCTCTAGAAATATGGTCTAGTTTGTAATGCTTGGTAAAGTTATGTACTGATGACTAAGTAGCTGCTTCAATAGAGGTAGCAGTATCCAGGCCTTTGAAGAAGACTCCTGAAGAGGCCATAGCCCTGGTGGAATGTGCTTTGACAGTGCCTTGCAGATATTTTCCGTGGTACCCGTAGCAGAAGATAATGGCTTTGGAAATCCAGACCGATATAGTCAGTTTAGTTACTGCCTTTCTCAAGGCTCTGGGGTGGAAGGAGAAAAAATGTTTGTTCACCTGTCTGATAGACTTGGTTTTATGCAAATAAAACCAGAGTTGTCTGTGAACATCCAGGGAGTGAGGTACTCTCTCTCACTGTCCCCCTTTGGGTTAAGGAAGAAGGTAGGTGGGATCGCCTGATTCAGGGACAGGTCATTCACTACCCTGGGCATGAAGGAAGGGGTTAGTTTTAAGAGTAACTCTCTCACTGTGGAAAACTATGAAGGGTGACACAGTCATAAGGGCTTGTAGCTCCGATACCCTTCTGGCTGAGGTCAAGGCCACAAGTAGTCCAGTTTTCCATGGAAAATGTTTGAGAGATGCTTTGTCTACTGACTCGAATCGAGGAAGCATAAGCTTTTCCAAAATATAATTAAGGTCCCATGCTGGAGGAGATGGTTTCCAGGGAGGCTTGAGGTGAAGAACTCCTTTGAGAAAAAGCTTAGAAGGGAGTCTGGATGTTAAATGGGGGTCCAGAGGAAGGCATGGTGTAACTGCAGACAAGTGAGCTTTAACGGAAGAATAAAGCCAAGCCTGACTGCAGTAGCTCACACAGGTAAGACTGGACATAAAAGAGTCTCGCTTGCAAGTGGGTCCAACTATCTATTGTGACACCATATAGAGAACATTTTCCACTCTGAAAGATAGGATTTTCTTGCATTTGATTTCCTGGCTTCCCACAGGACATTTAGCACATCCTTGCAGTAAAGGTGTCTGAAGGGAATCAGAATCCTATCAACCACAGGGTGAGGTGAAGTAAAGTACAGTTGTGTACACTTAAAATAAATGTAGATGTTAGAGTGTATTCACTGTTGCAGTCATTACATATGGGGTAATCTGCTGGCAGGTTGCCCTCAGTCAGCCTTAATAACAAAGTCTCGGGTCCTAAGTCGGTTGCTGTCTCCGCTTCCATGACGTCAGGTCGTCAGGGGTAGAAAACATGCAGCCGACGTCATTTTAATCAGTTTTTCTTGCCCCAGATGTCAGGTGCCCCCCCCCCCCCCAAATGGGGAGCAAAAATATCTATATATAAACTGTAAATATATAAATGCATTTTAGAAACATAAAATTTACCTTCAACTAAAAACCAAATACACCACAAAGGCTTTTGAGTATAGTGAAGGAAAGAAAAGGAATAGAAAGGGGGCTGGAGTGTGGGTAATCCGGACTGCAACAGTGAATACACTAACAGCCTTTACTAACACCATAAACCATAATCGCAACAATAATTATATATCCTCAGCCCTCTTTTTGGATCTTTCCAAGGCATTCGATATGGTTGATCACCAACTTTTAATCCACACCCTGCAAACATTCTGTCTAGATACTGGAGCCCTCCAGTGGTTTCAATCCTACCTGAATGGTCGACAGCAGGCTGTCCTCTGGCAGAACAAACTCTCTAACCTTTTACCTAACACCCTTGAAGTACCACAAGATTCTACACTAGGGCCCTTGCTGTTCTCCATCTTCATTAACGACCTTTATACTGTCATCCCAAAAGTCAGCTGTATCCAATATGCTGATAACTCTACTCTGATTTTCTCAGCCACATCTTCAGTAGAGTTATGGTCAGCTACCCAGACCACCTTTAATACAATAGAAAACTGGCTTTCTTAACATCGTCTGATCCTAAATCCCAAAAAAACTAAAACGCTGTTATTTTCACCAACACGCAGGTCTACCGCTTTCACCTTTACCATAAAATCAAATGATGGCACAATAAACTCCCCTGACCCATCTACAAAACTATTAGGTGTCATCATAGACAATAATCTAAAATTTGACCTACATGTTAAGCAAACTATCAAAACCATCAATAAAAAACTAGGGTCACTTCACAGAATAAAAGCCTTCCTAACCCCTCCAGCTAAAATTGCCACAGCTCGCTCTCACCTGCTTTCAACCCTTCTGTATGCATCCCCTCTACTCTCGAATTTAAACAAGACTGTCCTTAACAAACTCTCAATTTGCTACAACCACATTGCCAGGTTTGCCACTGGGCTGCCTTTTAGGACACATCATTGCATCAATCTAAATCAGCTTGGGTGGCTTGAACTATCCTGCCTAATCCAGTATAACCAACTGATTATGGCCTATAAAATCCTCTATAATCCGGACTAACACTCCTGCACTTAAAAATATTATCACCCCCTATAACAATCCTAGACCGCTTCGATCCTCTAACAAACTACTAATTCAGACTAGCAAAATTAATAACACAGTCAGTGATTCTCTCTTTGCAAACTCTGTAAGTAGATCCTGGAACTCTCTTCCAGCTGATATTACCTTACTTTCCACCTTAGGTCAATTTAAAACTAGACTCAAACATTTGTCACTTAACTGGCTATGTCAATGTATCAAGCCTGGCTAACACTCTCTAGAATGTGTAAAAATCTGTTAACCAGTTTACTGTGCAATTTAATTTAATCCTGACTTGTGCCCAGGATTAACTGTAACCTGTGGAACTAACTTGTTTACTTATGTAATCTCTGTAAATAGTCTGTTTGTAATATGTAATGCTGGTATTATGTAATGCTGTATCTGCTTACCCTTGGAGCTTTTCTCCCCGGGCCTCCGCTAAAAATGGACATGCATCCAGTCGGACTATCCCGGTCAACAAATGTAAAATAAAAAAATAAAATAAACATCTATATTTACGGCAAGTGTACACAACTGTACAATGTTCTTCGTGTTTCACTGATGCAGTCATTACATTAGAGTAGAATCCCAAAGCTATGGATGGGAGGATGGAACTAAACGGCATTAGGAGCAGCTATAATGCCTTGCAGGACTGCAGTGGCAAAGCCTGCCCTGGATTTAGAGAAGAGAGGTAAATGATGATGCTTTGTGAACGTATGAACTGAGCTCCAAGTAGCAGCTTACAGAATGTCTCTGGTAGGGACTCCTCTGAGAAAAGCTGCTGAAGTAGAGGCAGCCCTGGTGGAATGGGATCTGATCCCCTTGGGCACAGGTTTACCATGGTGCAAGTAGCAGAAAAGTACAGTTTTGTACCTACCATAAATGTTTGAGTGTATTCACTGATGCAGTCATTACACTTGGGTTATCCTGCCATCAGGCGGTCCCGCAGTCAGCCAGAGTTCCAAAGTCTTGGTCAGGCATCGGTTGCTGTCGCTTCTTTCCTGACGTCAGTGCGCCAGGGGTATATAAGTTGCAGCAGACGCCATTTTCTTCAGATTTTCTTGCCCCAGATGTCAGGTGCCCCCAAATAGGTAGGCAACACACACTGCTAATAAAACACAAGTAAAAACAATACCTTCAGTTACAAGCAAATACACCACATAGATTGTATAGGGTAGAAAGGTATAGATAAGTCCCGGCTAAGAAAGTGGGGATGGAGGGAGGGTAACCTGGACTGCAGCAGTGAATACACTCGAACATCTACATTTATGGTAGGTACAAAACTGTACTATGTTCATCGTGTTTCACTACTGCAGTCATTACACTTGGGTAGAATCCCAAAGCTGAGGATGGGTGGCTGGTTCTATAAAGGATTCGGGGTGGCTATAAGGCCCTGCAGCACTGCTGTGGCAAAGCCAGCTCTGGATTTAGAGTAAAGAGGCAAGTGGTAATGCTTGGTAAAGGTGTGCACTGCAAGTTGCAGCTTCTAAAATATCCTTGGTAGGTACTCCTCTAAGGTAGGCAGTTGAAGCGGCTGTTGCCCTGGTGGAATGTGACCTAATGCTGCTAGGTACAGTTTATCCATGGTGTGTGTAGCAAAAAAGTACAGTTTTGTACCTACCATAAATGTTTACACACCAGTAGTCATTACACTTGGGTGATCCTGCCGTCAGGCGGTTCCCCAGTCGGCCTGAGTTCCAAGGACTTGGTCCGGTGTTTGTTGATGTCACCTCCTCCCTGACGTCAGTGCGAGAGGGGTATATAAGATGCAGCAGACGCCATTTTCTTCAGTTTTTCTTGCCCCAGATGTCAGGTGCCTCTAAACAGGTAGGCAATTCCAATTGCTAATAAAACATACATAAGAAAAGCAAAAAACAACTTGCAGCTACCAGCTAATACTCCCCATAGCTAGTAAGGGTAGAAGACATAAGTACGTACCAGCCAGTAAGAGGGGAAGGAGGGAGGGTAACCTGGACTGCAGCAGTGTATACACTCGAACATCTACATTTATGGTAGGTACAAAACTGTACTATGTTCATCGTGTTACACTGCTGCAGTCATTACACTTGGGTAGAATCCCAAAGCTGAGGTAGGGTGGCTGGTACTATAAGGCATTAGGGGAGGCTATAAGACCCTGTAGCACTGCAGTGGCAAAGCCAGCTCTGGATTTAGAGTATAGAGGCAGATGGTAATGCTTGAAGGTATGTACAGAACTCCAAGTTGCTGCTTCCAAAATATCCTTGGTAGGTATTCCCCTGAGGTAGGCAGTTGAAGTGGCTGTTGCCCTAGTGGAGTGAGACCTAATGCTGCTAGGTACAGGTTTTCCATGGTATGTGTAGCAGAAACGTATATAATGTCCTATCCATTTTGAAATAGTCTGTTTTGAAATGGCTTTTCCCTGTGCTTGTGCAGCATATGCTACCAATAATTGCTCAGATTTTCTGAAAGCTTTGGTGTTGTCCAAGTAGAAGCGTAACTGCCTGTGAATGTCCAAAGAGTGCAGTAGTCTCTCCCGTTTATTCTGTGGTTTAGGATAAAAAGTTGGCAGGTGAATAGTTTGGTTTAGAACCACACTGGATACCACCTTTGGCATAAATTTAGGGTTAGTTCTTAAAGACACCCTGTCCTGATGGAAAATGAGGAAAGGTTCCACGGCCATTAGTGCCTGTAATTCTGTAACTCTTGGTGCTGATGTTATTGCCAGGAGCAGAGCAGTTTTCCAAGAGATATATTTTAATTCTGCTGTTTTAGCTGGCTCAAAAGGAGGTAAAGTTAGTTTTTCCAAAACAAAGTTGAGGTCCCAAGTTGGAGTAGGTGCTCTACGGGGCGGTCTTATGTTTTTAACCCCTCTGAGGTACTGTTTTAACAGAGGATTAGAGAAAATTGGTGGATCCGTGTTGTAATGAGCAGAGATGGCAGAGGCGTGGATCTTGATGGATGAGAAGAGGCCTTTGTCCAGCATCTCATTAAGTATTGCAGTATCTGAGGAATGTTTGGGTCAAGGCTGTGAGCTTGGTTCCAGGCACAGAATCTCTTCCATTTATCTGAATAGGCTTTGATGATACTAGGCCTTCTGGCCTCCACAATGACATCCATAACAGCTTTGGAGACAGGCATTGCTTGCTTGACTAAGGAATCTTCCATGCAGCTAGGTTTAAGGTCTTTAGCTGGCTGTGTAGTATTTGATTGTTGTGCTGAGTCAGCAGATGTGGGATATGAGGCAAAATCCAGGGTGGTTCTTGTGCTAAGCTCCTTAAGATTGGGTACCAGTGCTGGCGTGGCCAGTCTGGTGCAATCAGGATCATCTTTGGCTCTTCTTCCCTGGCTTTTATGAGTACCTTTGGCAGGTGAGGTAGTGGTGGGAAAGCGCATACTTGTAGGTTCTCCCAGCTGAAAGAGAGGGCATCCACTTTCCATGCTTGTGGATGGTAACTCCTTGTGCAGAAATTTTGTAACTGGCAGGTTATTGGGGATGCAAACAGATCTATGTCAGGGCTCCACCATTTCTGTGTTATCATTCTGAATATTTGTGGATTCAATTCCCATTCATGGGGATCCATGATGTTTCTGCTTAAGTCGTCTGCCAGTGTGTTTTACTCTCCTGGCAGGAATTGTGCTTGCAGATGAACTTGAAGGTTTATAGCCGTGTTTCACAAGGTCAAGGCTTGTCTGCATAGGGGGTAAGAGTGAGTGCCCCCTTGCTTATGTACCACATAACTGTGGTGTTGTCTGTCTTTAGCAGCAGTTGTCCTGGATGCAGCAGGTCCTTGAAAGCTATAAGGGCATTTTGTACAGCTAGCATCTCTTTTTGATTGATGTGAAGATGCCTTTGTTCTGCGGGCCACGTGCAATGAATACATTTGCCTGCCATGTGTGCTCCCCAGGCGTAATCCGATGCATCTGTTGTCAGTGTTTGCCTGGCTGTGGGTTGTGTAAAAGGCTGTCCCTTGTTGAGGTGACAAAGCTTGAGCCCACCATTGAAACTCATGCTAAAGGCAAGGGATTAGTGGTATAACTGTTTCCAAACTTTGACAGTGTTGAGACCATACATTCTTTAGGTACCATTGTAGTTTCCTCATATGCAGTCTGACATATGGAATTAGTAGTATGCAGGATGCCATGTAACCCAAGGCCTGCAGAATTTTTCTTGCAGGGAGTTGGGTCTTTGTTGCCATCAACTGAAAGTATTGAGTCAGTTGCCCTTGCTTGTCTGGCGTGAGATAAGCCATCTGGGCCGTTGTGTTCAAGCTGGCACCCAGGAATATAATCTCTTGTGAGGGCACTAGTTTTGATTTCTTTTCGTTTACTGTGTACCCCAGGCAACTTAACTTTTTTACAAACTCCAGATGCTTTAGAAGAATGTCCTTGTTCTCTGCTTGAATCAGGCAGTCGTCCAGGTACGGATAAATTTGAACTCCTTTCTGTCTGCAAAATGCAATTACTGGTGCCAGGCACTTTGTGAAGACCCTGGGCACAGTAGATAAGCCAAAGGGCAGTGGAGAGAATTGGTAGTGCATTGAACCAGCTATGAATCTGAGGTATCTTCTGCAGTTTTGTCCGATAGGGACATGCAGGTATGCCTCCTTGAGGTCCAAAGTCACGAGCCAAGCTTTCGCCCAGCATGGAAAGAAGCTGCTGTAATGTCGACATTGTGAATTTCGGAACATCCAGGTAAGTGTTTAGAGATGAAAGATCCAGAATGGGCCTCCAGGCTTTGTCCTTTCTGGGTACCAGAAAGAGACTTGAGTAAAATCCTTGTCCCTGTGATGGTACCTTTTGAATAGCTCTCATATCCATGAGTGCTGTAACTTGTTTTTGAGCCTCTGTCCATTGATTTGGTGGCAGATTTGGCATTCCTTTTAACATTGGCAGAGTGTGAAAGTGGAACCTATAACCTTGAAATACAATGTTGAGAACCCATTTGTCTTTGGTGATCATTTGCCAATTGTGGTAGAAGAGTGCCAGTTTTCCTCCCAAGGGGGCTGCCAAGAGGGATTTGTTTTGGCAGCTGTAGTGGGAAGTCATTGGAGCTGCTTTTTATATGGTTGGGGCCTGTCTTCCCCTTCTTTCTGGCCTGATGCAACCCATTGTCGAGGCCTGTAAGGACCTTGTGTTTGACCTTTACCTCTTGGACGTCTGTATCTTCCCCTTTGAGGTCTGTCTGTAATTGGAAAGGACCAATTCTTAGTTGGCCAGTTTCTACTAAATCTAGGAGGCTGAACCTGTAAGAAATCCTTCACCGTTTGCATAGATTTTGCCTTATCCTCCATTTTCTTTAATACCTCTTCTGCCTTAACTCTGAAATAGCCTTTCCCTGTGATTCTGCTGCAAAGGTGCATCCAATAATTTTGCTTTAACAGGATCTGGTAACGTATGTTCTTTTAACCAAGCATGTCTTCTAATGACACAGCCTGTAACTGCTGCTCTGCAGGAGGCCTCTAGAGAATCAAAACCACATTGCAAAGTATGCTTTCCCACTTGTTCAGCTGCATGCAATAAATCCTGCATTTCTTTAAAATTAGGAGGATCTGATTCTGGAGGCATTTTTTGTTTTAACTGAGACAGTAAAAATTGCTGATATTTTAGCATGTGAAACTGGCAATTTAAGACTCTCATTGCTAAAGTTGCAGACGTATATACTTTCTTTCCCCATCTGTCTAATGCACTGGAATCTTTGTCAGAGGGAACTGGATTCTTGGCTGATGAGGCCTTAACTCCTTTGGGTCCCTGGGAAATACTTTCAGGGTCAGCTACAGGGCTTTTATACAGAAATTTATGTGAGTCAGGGACTCTGTAGTATCGGTCAGGTTTAACAGAGGCTGGAGGTAAGGAATCAGGATTTAAGCTGGATTCAGTATAGACATCATCCACAATATATAACACTGGCAGAATAGCAAGGGGTCTGTGTTGAGGTAATAAAAGGAAGTCTCTGAGCCTTTTCTTGGATTCTGAGTAATCCTGGCCTTTCCAATGGAAATGCTCCCTCATGGTATGTAGGGTTTCCCCAAAGGAGTAGTCATCAGGCGGAGAGGCTGATGGAATTGATTCCTCAGCATCAGAATCCTCATAAGGGGGTAAAGAGTATCCTAGGTCTGAGGATGAATCAGAAGAGATGGACACCTGGTCGGAAGAGTCTTAGTCTGCATCCTGTCTAGGCCTTTTATCAGGAGGGGGATGGGACCCCCCTGATCAGAGTGATTAGGTCTTCGGCCATTTTGAGCATTTGTTTCTTAGGCATGGAGGCCTGTCCTGGAGAATGCTGTATTTTCTTTGATTTTAAAGGAGGCTTAGACTTAGCTGAGGGTTTAATGCTTAACTGAGTAGGTCGGAAGACACACTCTGAAGCTGTGGGTTGCTCAGCTACTCCGGATCCCTCTGAAAGGTTAGTCTCGGTAGGCTGAATAACTTGTGCGTCCGAAGGCCCAGCCATCTCCACGTGGGAGTCAGAGGCGGCCTGTGGTTCTACAGAAGCAGTCGTCAGTGGCTGCGAAGGTGCCTCTCTGAAAACCGGAGAACCGGCAACTGGCTTAGAAGAGGCTTTGTCAGTTTTGGGGCTCGGATGCCTATCCTTGTCCTTGCGCTTATTGTGTATTCCGGTCGTCGGAAGTTCCGACGGCATGGTATAATTGAATTTTCTACCAAAATAATGTCGGGCAAAATCAAACAGATGTTTAATAGTGCGCTTGTTAAACCTAGCACAAAACCAACAACCAGTGAAGTCGTGGTCTCGGCCTAGGCATAGGATACAATAGGAATGGAAATCCTTATGAGGTATTTGCTTCCCACAAGAAGTAGTTATTAACTTTTAATGACCTCGGTCTGAGGCAAGAAAAAGTTTCCCCAACGGAGTACTTAGCTTTGTAGAAGACTTTGGTTCTGGATTCGGAATAAAAATCGCAGGAGACAGCCGACCGGCACTTGCCAACTGCTTTTGCTTCGGGCACCACACGGCAAGAAAGGCTGAAGAAAATGGCGTTGGCTGCATCTTATATACCCCTGTCACACTGACGTCAGGGAGGAGGCGACAGCAACAGACGCCGGACCAAGACTTTGGAACTCAGGCTGACTGGGGAACCGCCTGACGGCAGGATAACCCAAGTGTAAAGACTGCAGCAGTGTAACACGAACATCGGATACAGTGTCCTGTCCACTTTGAAATGGTCTACTCTGAAATAGCCTTTCCCTGTGATCTTGCAGCATATGCAATAACAATTGCTCAGTTTTCCTGAAAGCTTTTGTTTTGTCCAAGTAGAAGCGTAACTGCCTGTGTATGTCCAATGAGTGCAGAAGTCTCTCCCCTTTATTCTGGGAATTTGGATAAAATGTTGGCAAGTGAATAGCTTAGTTAAGAGTCACACTGGATACCACCTTTGGCATACATGTAGGGTTTGTTCTTAAAGAAACCCTGTCTTGATGAAAAATGATGAAAGGTTCCACTGCCATTAGTGCTTGTAACTCAAGACTCTTCGTGCTGAGGTTATTGCAAAAAACAGAGCAGTTTTCCATGACACATTTTAGTTCTGCTAAATTGGCTGGCTCAAAAGGAGGTAAAGTTAGTTTTTCCAAGACAAAGGTGAGGTCCCAAGTTGGTGTTAGTGCTCTCCGGGGCGGTCTTATGTTTTTAGCCCCTCTGAGGTACTGTTTTAATAATGGATGAGAGAAAATAGGAGGATCCGTGTTGTAATGAGCTGAGATGGCAGAGGCGTGGATCTTAATGGATGAAAGGGATAGGCCTTTGTCCAGCATCTCATTTAAGTATTGTAATATCGGAGGAACATTTGGAACAAGAGGGTCAAAGCTGTGAGCCTGGTTCCAGGCGCATAATCTCTTCCACTTTTCTGAATAGGATTTCCTGGTGCTGGGCCTCCTGGCCTCCAAAATGACATCCATAACAGCTTTAGAGAGAGGTGTTGGATGTTTGGCCAAGTAATCTGCCATGCAGCCAGGTTTAAGGTTTTGAGCTGGCTGTGCAGGATCTGATTGTTTTGTTGCATCAGAAGATAAGGAATTTGAGGTAGAATCCATGCTAGGCCTTGAGACAAGTTCTTTAAGATTGGGTACCAGTGCTGGCGTGGCCAGTCTGGGGCAATCAGGATAATTTTTGGCCTTTCTTGTCTGGCTTTTAGGAGTACCTTTGACAGGAGAGGCAGTGGTGGGAAGGCATAAACTTTTAGGGTTTTCCAGCTGAACGAGAGAGCATCCACTTTCCATGCTTGTGTGTGGTAAGTCCTTGTGCAGAATTTCTGTAGTTGGCAGTTCAGAGGGGAAGCAAAAAGATCTATGTCTGGGCACCTCCATTTTTGTGTTATCATGCTGAATACTTGTGGATTTAATTTCCACTCGTGAGGATCCATGATGTTTCTGCTTAAGTCGTCTGCCAGAGTATTTTTCTTTCCTGGCAGGAATTGTGCTTGCAGATGAACTTGATAGGTCAGTGCTGTGTTCCACAAAGTCATGGCTTGTCTGCAGAGTGGATAGGAATGAGTACCCTCTTGCTTGTTTATGTACCACATAACTGTGGTGTTGTCCATCTTTAGTAATAGTTGTCCTAGATGCAGAAGGTCCTTGAAAGCTGTTAGGGCATTTTGTACAGCTAGCATCTCTTTTTGATTGATGTGAAGATGCATTTGGTCTGTGGCCCACTTGCCCTGAATATATTTTCCTGCCATGTGTGCTCCCCAGGCGTAATCCGAAGCATCTGTTGTTAGTGTCTGCCTGGCTGTGGGTAAAGTGAAAGTCTGTCCCTTGTTGTGGAGACATGCCTGTGCCTACCATCGAAACTCCTGTTGTAGGTAGGGAATAAGTGGTATTACTGTTTCCAAACTGACAGTGTTGAGTCCAAACAATTTTTAGGTACCATTGTAATTTCCTCATATGCAGTCTGGCATATGGTAGTAGTATGCAGGATGCCATGAACCCCAAGGCCTGCAGAATTTTTCTTGCAGGGAGTTGAGTTTTTGTTGCCATCAATTGAAAGTACTGAGTCAGTTGTCTTTGCTTGTTTGGCATGAGATAAGCCATCTGGGCCGTTGTATTTAAGCTGGCACCCAGGAATATTATCTCTTGTGAGGGCACTAGTTTTGACTTCTTTTTGTTTACTGTGTACCCTAGGGAAATTAGCAATCTTTTTACAAACGCCAGATGCTTCAGAAGAATGTCCTTGCTCCTGTTGTGGCACTTTTTGAATAGCTCTCATGTCCATGAGGGCTGTAATTTGTTTTTGTGCCTCTGCCTATTGATTTTTTGGCAGGTCTGGCATGCCTTTTGGCCTTGATAGAGTGTGAAAGTGGAACCTGTAACCTTGAGACACAATATCCAGAACCCATTTGTCTTGGGAGATTATATGCCAATTTTGTGAAAAAAAGAGCTAGTTTTCCCCCTAAGGGAGCTGCCAAAAGGAAAGTGCTTGGCATGTGGAGGGGGAAGTCATTGGGACTGTTTCCTATAAGGTTGTGACTTGTCTTCTCCTCCTTTTGGGGTTGAAGCACCCCACTGTCGTGGTCTGCAAGAGCCTTGGGGCTGAGATCTGTCTCTTGGGTGTCTGTATCTGCCTCTTTATAGTCTGTCTGACACTGGAAAGGACCAATTTTTTGAAGGCCAATTTCTGCTAAATCGAGGTGGCTGTACCTGTAAGAAATCCTTCACTGTTTGCATAGATTTTGCCTTATCCTCCATTTTCTTCAATACCTCTTCTGCCTTAACACCAAACAAGATATCATGCTGTAAAGGAGCATCCAATAATTTTGCCTTAACATGATCAGGTAAACCTTGTTTTTTTAACCAAGCATGCCTTTGAATAACAGATCCTGTAACTGCGGCTCTACAAGAAGCCTCTAATGAATCAAAACCACATTGCAGAGTATGTTTTCCCACCTGTTCAGCTGCATGCAATAAATCCTTCATTTCCTTATAGCCAGGACTTTCTGAGCTTGTAAGCATTTTCTGTTTTAACAGAGACATTAAATATTGTTGGTATTTAAGCATGTGGAACTGGCAATTTAAAGCCCATACTGCTAAAGTTGCAGAAGTGTAACCTTTCTTCCCTCATCTAATGCTCTGGAATCCCTGTCACAGGGAACTGGATTTTTAGCAGTGGAAGCCTTTACCCCTTTGGGACCCTGGGAAATAGTTTCTGGGTCAGCAGCAGGGTTTTTATAAAGAAATTTGTGAGAGTCAGGGACTCTGTAGTACCTATCAGGCTTGACTGGTGCTGGGGGCAAAGAATCAGGGGTTAAACTGGATTCAGAGAACACATCATCCACAATATCTAACACAGGCGGAATAGCCAGGGGCCTGTGCTGAGGCAATAAAAGAAAATCTCTGAGCCTTTTCTTGGATTCTGAATAATCCTGGCTCTCCCAATAGAAATGCTCCATCATGGTATGTAAAGTTTCCCCAAAAGAGTAAACGTCAAGAGGTGAGGCTGAAGGGATTGATTCTTCAGCATCAGAGTCCTCATAGGGGGTAAAGAGTACCCCTGGTCTGAAGAGGAATCAAAAGAAATGGAAACCTGGTCAGAGGAATCATAGTCTGTATCCTGCCTAGGCCTTTTATCAGGAGGGGATGGGAACCCTTGATCAGAGTAATTAGGTCTTCGGCCATTTTGAGCATCTGTTTTTTAGGCATGGAGGCCTGTCCAGGTGAATGCTGTACTTGTTTCTTTGTCTTTAAAGGAGTTTTAGACTTGGATGTTGTTTTGATGGTAAGCTGTGAAGGTCTGAAAACACCCTAGGAAGCCGATGCCTGCTCAGCGGCTCCGGACCCATCTGAGGGGTTAATTTCCGTAGGCCCAATACCTTGAGTTTCCAGAGGCCTAGAAATCTCCACGTGGGAGTCGGAGGAGGCCTGTGGCTCTAAGGTAGCGGGTGCCAGGGGCTGCGAAAGCACCTCACTGAGAACCGGCGAACCGGCAACTGGCCTAGAAGAGGCTTCATTGTCAGTTTTGGACCTCGGATGCCTGTCCTTATCTTTGTCTTTGCGTTTTTTGTGTATTCCGGTCGTCGGTTGTTCCGATGGCATGGTATAATTGAACCTTCGGCCAAAATAATGGCGTGCAAAATCAAACCGACGTTTAATAGTGCGCTTGCTAAATCTAGCACAAAACCGACAACTAGTGACGTCGTGGTCTGGGCGTAGGCATGGAATACAGTAAACACAAGAAAAGCACCAAATGAGCCAACGAAGATGTAGACAGTTTATTAGGCTAAAAACAGCACTCCAAAGCACTCCAAAACGAAACCACATCCAAATCCAATACGTAGTGTTACACACTTCCCACGTTTCGTCTCTCCTTCATCAGTGTTTATCTGATGAAGGAGAGACGAAACGTGGGAAGTGTGTAACACTACGTATTGGATTTGGATGTGGTTTCGTTTTGGAGTGCTTTGGAGTGCTGTTTTTAGCCTAATAAACTGTCTACATCTTCGTTGGCTCATTTGGTGCTTTTCTTGTGTTTATTTGTACTGCCAGCACCTTTCCTTGACTTGGTTTTATGGAATACAGTAAGAATGAAAATCCTTATGAGGTGTTTGCTTCCCAGAAGAAATGCAATTATTAAGTTTTACTGACATCGGTCTGAGGCAAGAAAAAGTTTCCCCAGCGGGGTACTTAGCTTTATTGAAGACTTCTGCTCTGAAATTCGAAAAACTCAGGAGTCGGCCGACCGGCACTTGCGAACTGCTTTTGCTTCAGGCACCATGCGGCAAGAAAGACTGAAGAAAATGGCGTCAGCTGCAACTTATATACCCCTGGTGCACTGACGTCAGTGTAGAAGCGACAGCAATCGACGCCGGACCAAGACTCAAGTGTAATGACTGCAGCAGTGAAACATGAACATCGAATGCAATGGTTTATCCATTTAGAAACAGTCTGCTTTGATATAGCCTTCCCCTCTGATCCTGCAGCAAATGCTACCAGTTGTTGCTCGGACTTTCTTAGAGATTTTGTCCTGTTTAAGTAGAATCTTAGTTGTCTGTGTACATCCAATGAATGCTGAATCCGTTCCCCCTTGTTCTGTGGATTTGGGAAAAAAGTTGTCAGGTGAATGGTCTGGTTAAGAGACACACTGGATACCACCTTAGGCATAAAAGAAGGATTGGTCCTGAGGGCCACCCTGTCCAGGTAAAAAATAATGAAAGGCTCCACTGCCATGAGAGCCTGTAGTTCTGAAACCCTTCTAGCTTAAGTGACTGCCAAAAGAAAAGCGGTCTTCCAAGAAAGAAATTTTATATCCGTAGTAGCTGCTGGTTCAAAAGGAGGCAGGGTGAGTTTTTCCAGCACAAAATTGAGGTCCCATGGAGGAGT
The DNA here is from genome assembly GCF_019279795.1 of Protopterus annectens. Classification (NCBI taxonomy): domain Eukaryota; kingdom Metazoa; phylum Chordata; order Ceratodontiformes; family Protopteridae; genus Protopterus; species Protopterus annectens. The sequence continues at coordinate 783,418,860 of NC_056739.1, read as the reverse complement.
TTGTGCTCTCCTGGGAGGCCTTAACTTTTATGGCCCTTCTGAGGTACTGTTTTAGCAGGGGATGAGAAAATAGGGGAGGATCGGTGTTGTAATGAGCAGAGATGGCAGAGGCATGGATTTTTATTGAAAAAGATAGGCCCCTGTCAAGCATCTCAGGTAAGTATTGCAAAATCTGAGGAATATTGGGCTTTGCTGTGTCTATTCCTTGTGCTTGGTTCCAAGCACAGAATCTCTTCCATTTATCAGCATAAGACTTTCTAGTACTAGGCCTTCTGGCTTCCAAAATGACATCCAGCATAGGTTTACCGAGAGATGTGGTTGGTAAAATTAGTTGATTAGCCATGCTGCAAGATTCAGAGTTTGGAGATGAGTGTGCAGAATTTGATAGTTCTGCTGAGACAATAGGTGAGGGGTGTTTGAGGCAAGTACCACGGAGGAAGGTGTGACATATTCCTTAGAAGCGGGTATCAGTGTCAGCGATGCCAGTCCGGAGCAATTAGAATATTTTTTTTTTCTTCCCGTCTGACTTTTAGTAAGACCTTGGAGAGTACAGGGACAACGGGAAAGGCATAGACTGACAGATTTTTCCAGCTGAAGGATAGAGCATCCATTTTCCATGCTTTTTTGTGATGAGTTCTTGTGCAGAATTTGTCCAAATGACAGTTTTGGGGAGAGCCAAATAGATCTATGTCTGGGCTTCCACATTTCTGTGTTAACACGCTGAAGATTTGTGGACCCAGTTTCCATTTGTGCGGGTACATAAGATTTCTGCTTAGGTCGTTTGCCAGAATATTTTTGCTTTCCTGGCAGGAACTGAGCTTGAAGATGTACTTGGTAAGTCAAGGCTGTGCTCCACAAGGTCATAGCTAGTCTGCAAAGGGGGTAGGAATGGGTACCCCAATGCTTATGTACCACATAACTGTAGTGTTGTCCGTCTATCAGTAGTTGTCCTGGATTAAGTCCTCGAAGGCTGTCAGAGCATTCTGAACAGCTAGGATTTCTTTCTGGTTGATATGTAGATGTATTTGGTTTGGGCTCCATTTGCCCTGAATGCATCTCCCTGCCAGGTGGGCCCCCCAAGCATAGTCTGATGCGTCTGTAGTTAGGGTTTGGGTGGCAGGGGGTAGAGCAAATGACAGTTCCTTGATTTGGTGACATGCCTCTGCCCAACCAAAGAAACTCCTGTTGCAGGCAGGGAATGAGAGGAATCATTGTTTCCAGGCTGTGTCAATGTTGACTCCCATAAGCTTTTTAGGTACCACTGAAGTTACCTCATATGCAGTCTTGCATATGGAATTAGTAGAATGCAGGATGCCATGAACCCCAAAGCCTGCAGAATTTGTCTTGCAGATAACTGGGTTTTTGTTGCCATTTGTTGAAGTATGTTGTCAATTGCATTTGTTTGTCTGGCGTGAGGTAAGCCATCTGGGCAGTTGTATTCAAGCTTGCACCCAGGAATGTAATTATTTGTGAGGGTACCAGTTGTGATTTTTTTTCGTTTATGGTGTACCCTAGGCATGCTAGAAGCCTTTTTACAAACGCCAGATGTTGAAGAAGAGTGTCCTTGTCCTCTGCCTGAATGAGACAATCGTCCAGATAAGGATAAATTTGAATGTTTCTTTGTCTGCAGAATGCAATTACTAGTGCCAGGCACTTTGCAAAGACCCTGGGTGCAGTAGTTAAGCCAAAGGGCAGTGCAGGGAATTGGTAATGCAAAAAGCCTGCTTTGAAGCGGAGGTATCTTCTGCAAGATTCCCTTATTGGGATATGCAGGTATGCCTCTTAAGTCTCGAGTTACCGACCAGGCATTCTTGCCTAGCATAGGCAGTAGCTATTGTAAAGTCAGCATTTTCAATTTCGGAATGTCCAGGAATGTGTTCAGAATTGATAAGTCAGTATTGGATGCCATGATTCGTCTTTTCTGGGTACCAGGAAAAGTCTTGAATAAATTCCCTGTCCTTTTTCCTTTTCTAGTACTGGTTGAATAGTCCCCATATCCATGAGGGACATGACTTGTTTCTGGGCCTCTGCCCACTGGTTTTGTGGCAGATCTGGCCATCCGTTTAGAATTGGCAAAGTGTGGAAATGAAAATGTACTCCTGGGATACTATGCTTAATACCCACTTGTCTTGGGTAATTAACTGCCAATTTTGAGCATGAAGTGCTAATTTTCCCCCTAAGGGGGCTGCTAAAAGATAAGTGCTTGGAGATGGTAGAGGAAAGTCATTGAGACTGCTTACTGTAGGGTTGTGCTTTGTTACCTCCAAATTTGGAGGTGGAGGCACCCCATTGCTTTGACCTGTAAGATCCCTGTGATTGATATCTGGAGCCTTTGGAGTGCCTGGGTTTGCCCCGAGTGGCTCTGTTGGACACAGGAAAGGTCCAATTCTTAGTAGGCCAGTGCCTACTGAACCTGGGTGGCTGCACTGCAAGAAATCTTTTACAGTTTGCATAGATTTAGCTTTGTCTTCCATTTTCTTTAAAACCTCTTCTGCCTTATTACGGAACAGACTATCATGCTGTCAAAGGGCATCCAAAAATTTAGCTTTAAAATGATCAGGCAGACTTTGCTCCTTGAGCCAAGCATGCCTTCTTATCACAGATCCAGTTATGGCGGCCCTGCAAGAGGCTTCCAAGGAATCAAAACCACATTGCAAAGTACGCTTTCCAACCTGTTCTGCTGAATGCAATAAATCCTGTAACTCTATTTTCCACACAATCAGAAATCAACAATTTTCTGTTTCAGTAAGCCCATAACATGCTGTTGATATTTAAGCATATGAAACTGGCAGTTTAAAGCCCCGATTGCCAAGGCTGCAGACGTATAAACCTTCTTACCCCATCTATCCAGCTCCCTGGAATCTCTATCAGAAGGGGTAGGATATTTGGCTGTAGAAGCCTTAACACCACTGGGACCCTGAGAAATAGTCTCATAATCAGCAGCAGGATTTCTGAAAAGGAAATTGTGGGAGTCAGGAACCCTGTAATATCTGTCTGGCTTACTAGGAGCCGGAGGCAGGGAATCAGGAGCTATGCTTGATTCAGAGAACACATCAACAATTTCTAATACAAGAGATATTGCCAAAGGCCTATGCTGAGGAAGAAGAAGAAAATCCCTAAGCATCTTTTTTGACTCAGAGAAGTCCTGACTCTCTCAGTGAAAATGTTCCCTTAAAGTATGCAAAGTCTCTCCAAAAGAGTAATCCTCAGGAGGAGACGCAGATGGGATTGATTCCTCTGCATCAGAATCCTCATAAGGTGGAACAGAAAATTCCTGATCAGAAGAGGAATCAGAAGAAATGGAAACCTGATCTGAAGATTCATAATCAGTGCCTTGCCTAGGCCTCTTAGCAGTGTGTGTGTGTGTGTGTGTGTGTGTGTGTGTGTGTGTGTGTGTGTGTGTGTGTGTGTGTGTGTGAAGGGGGGGGGGGGTTGGGAACCCCGGATCAAGGTAATTAAATCCTCAGCCATTTTGATCATTTGTTTTTTAGGCATAGAGGCCTGAGCACATGGCTCATGCGTCAGTTTCTTAGACATAGAAGTAGGTTTTAACCTCGTTTTTGTTGATGGTGTCTGCTTAATATAAAAATGTTGAGGCCTGAAAACACCCTCAGAAACCGGTGCCTGCTCAGCGGCTCTGGACCCATCCAAGGAAGAGACATCCGCGGGTTCAATATTTACAAATCTCGCAATGGGTCTCGGTAGAGGCCTGCGACTCAAAAGTAGTGGGTATCAGGGGCTGCGAAAGCGCCTCACTGAGTAGAGGCGAACCGGCAACTGGCTTAGGAGAAGCTTCGTCATCGGTTTTGGACCTCGACGGTCTGTCTCTGTCTTTTTCCTTGCGTTTTTTGTGAACTCCTGTAGTCGGACTGCTAACCGACGACATTTCAGGGTAGTTAAATCTTGAACCAAAATATTTAGAAGCAAAAATATACAGACACTTAATAGTGCGTTGGTTAAATTTAGCACAAAACAGACAGCAAGGCATGCTGTGAACAGGGCCTACGCAAAGAATACAGTACAAATGAAAATCCTTATGAGGTATTTGCTTCCCACAAGTAATGCAATTAGTAACTTTTACTGACATCGGTAAGGAGCAAGAAAAATTTCCCAAATGGGGTACTTAGCTTTACTTTGAAGACTTTGGTTCTGAAACTCGAAAACGAAAATTTCAAAAGTCGGCTGAATGGCACTTGCGAACTGCTTCTACTTCGGGAACCGCGCGACAAGAAATACTGATTAAAACAGTGTCGACTGCATGTTTTATACCCCTGACAACCTGATGCCATGGAAGGCGAGACAGCAACAGACGCAGGACCCAAGACTTTATTCAGACCGACTGAGGGCAACCTGCCAGCAGATTACCCCAAATGTAATGACTGCAACAGTGAAACATGAAGAACATCTGCCATTGTGGGTGCACCTGGGATCCCTTGTGCAGTGTGAGAAGGTCCACTCTGAAGGGTAACTTGTGGTGACTGCCCTTGGACAGTTACAGAAGTAGGGGGAACCAGTGCTGTCTTAGCCAGTAAGAAGTCAACAAGACTTTTGGTCTGTCTTGCTGAGTTTTCAGCAGGACCTTCTGAATTAGTGGGAAGGGAGGAATGCATATAGAAATTTCCCCTTCCATGAGATTGAGAAGGCATCTGTTAACAGTGCTTGTGGATCTGGTATCCTGGTGCAGAAGGCAGGAAGTTGCCTGTTGATGGAGGAGGCAAAGAGGTTTATTTGAGGTATACCCCACCGGTGGAAGAGGTCCAGGAAGACATCTCTGTGAAGCATTCATTTCTGGTTGTTTGTAATGGTTCTGCTGAGATAAACTGCCTGGGAGTTGTGAAGAGAAGGAATGCAGACCGCCTGCAGAGTTGCTCCCTGTGAGGTGGCCAGGTCTCTTATTAGAGGAGCTAGTCTGCAAAGAAGGTATGACTTGGTCCTTCCATGTTTGTTGAGATACTGCAGAACCGTGCTATTGTCTGTGAAGGTCTTCAAAGGACCTTGTTGGAGATAAGGTAGGAAGCTCGAAGGGCCAGAAGAATTGCCCTCATCTCTCGAACATTGAAGTGTTCTAGTTTGTGTGGCTCTGGCCACATGCCCTGTACTTGCTGATAGCCCAGAGTTGCTCCCCAGCCCAAATCTGAGGCATCTGTATGCATGACCTGTATAGGTGGAGGTGGTTGGAGGGGAAGACCTGGATTTTGGGCCACGTACCAGCCACCACTGGATTTGTTGCTTGAGGCAAGGGAGGAAGGGAATCCTGTACTCCAGAGAATGGGAGCATTGGGTCCAGACTGACAGAAGATACCATTGTAGCTTTTTCATATCCAGTCTTGCTAATGGTAGCATGGGGATAGTGGCTATGTAGCCCAAGGTACTGCATTGCTATCAATTCTGTGGCTTGGAGGACCAGAAGCAGATGTCCTGTCAGGTTTCCCACCTTTTGGGGTGGAAGGAAGACTTTCAGGAGGTCTTTGCGAATTCTGTACCGGAGGAAGGCAAAGTCTTGAGTAGACTCCAGGTGGGATTTTGGAAAATTTTTCTGGAATACCAGAGACTGTAGGAGGGACACTACAAGGTGAATGTGTAGCAGGAAGGTCTCCTTGTTGGCTGCCTGAATCAGCAGGCCATCCAACTAAGGGAATACATGCATTCCCTTTGTCCTGCAATAAGCAAGCAAGCCAAGAATTTGGTGAAAACCATGGGTGCAGTGGAAAGCCCAAAGAGCAAGGCAGAGAAATGAAAATGAGAAAGACCTACCAAGAACCTCAGGTATTTTCTGCATGTGGGCCTTATGGGGATACGAATATAAGCATCCTTTATATCTAAGATGACCATGAACCCTTGGGGGAAGGAGGAAAGGCAACAGGGTAGGAAGAGTGGGACCTTTAGGAATAGATTGAGACACGAGAGGTCTAGAATAGACCTCCAAGGTCTGTCCTTTCTGGGGACCAGTAAATTCTGGAGTAGAAACCTCTTATTTTTCTGACTGTAGGCACTGGTTCGATAGCGCCCTGAGCCAGCAGACCCTGCAACACAGGTTGCAGCCGATGCAGTTTTTGTGATGAAGGCTGTGGGCTGCCCTTTCCTTCTGGGAGGGGGGTTAGCCAGGACATGAAGTAACCATTCTGAATGCTTGGCAGAACCCATTTGTCTCACGTGGTGCGAGTCCACATAGGGAGGCAGTGAGGGAGACGGATTGACAGAGGGAGGGAGTGGACGGGGCAAGGTTACCAGGTAGTCAAGATGCTACCTGCCTATCTTGAAAGGCCTGCCAATGGCTAGAGAAGGGTGAAGCTCTAGCTGGAGGAGGTTGTCTCCTTGTAGGCGTTCTAGGCCTTGCAGGAGCAGCAGGCAGGGAGTGCTTTCTTATGAACTGAGTTTTTGCTGGATAGTTTCTTTGAAACTTTGGTATTGGGGAAACAAGCAGGTGTTTAAGGTCCTACATTTTGTTTCCCTTTTTGCTGAAATGACTTAAAAAGATCAAATTTAGCACCAAATAAGGGTGTATTGTCCAGGGGTGCGTCAATAAGCTTTGCCCTAAAGTCATCAGGGAGGGATTGTAAACGTAACAAGGAATATCTCTTTAATGCAGAAGTTGATGCTGCTGACCTTGCTGAGGATTTTGCAGCATCATAACTGCACTTGATTGAGTGCCTGGTAAACTGGGAGGTAAGGGCCACAAGGGAAGACAGTGATGCTTTGGCAGCACAGTCTGGAAGATCAGCTAACTCCTTGGTGGCTTTTTCCAGGAGGGATAAGGCATGCTTAGTCATGTGTTTATGGTAATTTGTGGCCCTAAAAGATAAGGTACAGGAGGTGTAAATTTTCTTACTCTGACGTTCTGTGGTTTTGCTGTCTTTGCCAGCAGGGAGTATGGTGGTTGCGGGTAAGAGCTGAGAAGCCTTGTCTGTAGACACAGATATATTGGCTGGGTCTGCAGGAGGACACTTAAGGAGATACTTGACAGTGTCAGGAACTTTATAAAGTCTGTCTGGTCTGAGGGAGCAGGAGGTTGAGCGTCTGGATTTAAGGATTCTGAGGAAAAGGCATCCAAGGAAGGCAGGCAAGATTGGAGGTATGGCAGACGGGCTTAGGGAATCTATCTAAATGAGGTCATATCTTTTTTGGACCTCAGTCCTTTCACAGGATTCCGACTTGAAATGGTCTTTATTCTTGGAAATGGTTTCCCCAAAGGTCAGATCCTCAACTGGGCAGTCAGGATCGACAGATTCCTCTTCGGGGGAACCACATCCCAAGTGAAGAGAGATTTGGGAGGTGTAAGAGAGATTCTTCAGAGGAAGAATCAGACAGATTTTCCTCTCTGTTCTTAGTAGGGTCTGAGGGTTGAGGCCTAGGGTCAACAGTGGAGGAGGAATGTTAGCACCCCCTGCAGAAGAAAGACGCACGGCAATGAAAGCATTAAACAAACTTTGGCTGAAAACCTGCCAGACAGGCATGCTTTCAGAAGGGGAAGAAAGGTGCTTTCTTTTTTTTTCTTTCTTTTTAAGGGGTCTAGCTGGCATCTGAAGGGGAAGGCATCGAATCAGAAAACTGTAAAAAAAACGGGAGGGAACAGACAGACCTACTAAAATTGCCGGTTCCCCCCGGCATCTGAGACAGACATCAGTAAAACCTCTATAGACATGCCCTCTTCCCAGGACTGTGCGGCTTCCATGTCCATGGAGGTACCCACTATAGCTGATGTGGCAGAACTCGATTAATCTACCAGGCTGTCAGCCACAGGATGAGGGTTGGGCAGTAGACGCGCAATGGTAGTGTAGGCCATATGGTCCTAGCCTTCATTTTCACCGGTTCAGAAGGAAAGTCAGATCAGGCCTCCATCCCTAATATAATACGTTTTAACCTCTGCTTTTCTAGGTACAAGTTTAGTGTATGCAAACGACTATGCAAGGTGTTGGGCACAAACACCTGACAAACAGGGCAGACCTTATATAGTCATGCGACTGTCCCAAACAGAAAAGACAGTGATCATAGGCATCCTTATGAGGAATCTGCTAGCCGCACTTCCACTTCCCCTTTCTGGATTAAATGAACAGCCAATACAAATAAAAAGGACTGGAAAGGTTACCCAACAGGGTACTTATCTGATATCTCGAATCAGACAGCGAGAGCCAGAACACCTGGCATATGACTGGTAGCTGAGAAATTCCGAGGGCTGGTGCGTGCGGATGTCACTTTTATGGCCCATGTTCCCTGAGCCACGTCAGAAGACCCACGTACCATATAGGGACTGAAAACTTATGTATACTGGCCGGACGTACATGAAGCAAGAGGACTAAACCAACACGTGGAATACTGCAACATTGAAATAGAAAAACATTTAAAAAGTATGCATTAATTTGCAGAACCATTTCCAAAAGTAATCAAAATACTGTGGCCTGCACCTACTAAAAAGACCATAAATGGCAGTATCCTACTCTAAACAGTGGTCACTTTTTCCAACAATTCTTCTTACCTTTCTCAGCACCACTGGGCTCCACACATTCCTTGTTTTCATCTTTCATTTCTGGTACTTCCTCTTCTTCCACAACACCTTTAAAATCAAGCTCCTGTTCTTCTGGTATTGGCTCTTTAGGGCTTTTCTGGCAAAATAAAAATTGCACATCATCAGCATGTTGAAAACAATCCCCATTATGCCTTCACACTCAAGAAAGCTATTGCATAATTAACAAATACAGAAACATTAACAAGCCGTACAGTACAAGGGATTCTCTTGTTAAAAGTGGAAAGGTTTAAAATCAAGGAAAGCCTCACAGGACTTTTTTTTAAATGGTACAATGTACTGACTGGAGATGCAATACCACTGCGCGCACACACAAAAAAGAAAGACATGTTCTTAACACCAGCCTTGCTCATATTTTTACTTCTATGATAACTATATGCATGAAGCTGTAAGAATTGAGCCAACTGCACAGAGGAAAAAAATTAGAAATACTATTCTAAGTAGACATATGGAGATTAGCAGATGATACAGAAACACCAATATTTTGCAGACATGAAGCAAAGCTTTTCATGTGAAATGAACAGTTGTGCAATTACTCTCACTGTAACTGCAAATAATTGAAGAGAGACTCCAACAACAGTACAACAAAATACAACTTCTTCTAGCAATCATTTTTCTAGTTACAGCCGTTTACCATTTAGTGAAAATGGACTATAAGAATCACATTCGTGTAGCAATTAAACCTGTAGGACATACCAAAGAGCACCATCTACATCTTTCTCAATGATTAAAAAAACAAAATCAATACAATCAAAGGGCACGCAAGAAGAACACACCAGTAATGCATTTGAGAATGTAGTAATGGCTCCCTAGTGTAATTCAGAGATGAGCAAATGTAGGTCCTAGAATTAAAAAACAAAAAAAGAAAGAAAGAAAAAACACCACCACCACAGAAGAACAAAGCAAAAACATAACAAAACATGGTTTCTCAATTTTTTTTTTTTTTTTAATTTGCAAGCCAACCTGCCTCCCTTTAACATGCCTACCTCTTAGATATACTGACTAACACTGCCACACCTCCAAAAAGGGACTATTCTAAACACAGAAACTTAGGACTTAGCATATGTAAACCCTATTTTTTCACATACAGTCTTGCTACTCCAAGACTTGCACTTTAAAAAGGTGGAATTAAAAAATGTTATCCATAGGATCACATAATTCTTTGAAATGAAGCAAGCTGCTGTCCATTAATACACAGCTGGACATACCTACAGCGCAGCCTGTCTGTTCCCGACAGCAGAGGCATCAGTAGTGCCCCCTACTTAAAGTGGTGAGCAACCAAAATCGCTCTCAGTTCTCAACTGAGTAAATACATATCACTATCAATTGTGCTTGCAGGCTGGTAGGGATGAATGACTTAACCAGGTCAAGCTAGGATGTCAATTCCCACACAAAGTGAGACATCTGGAGGTTAAAATGAACATTTCTGCCAAGCACTTAGCACACTGTAGATGGTGGTACAAATACCACAGATCTCTTCTCTCTTTGAGGTTTGGACCAAAAATCCTCCTGTTTGACTGTCATCAGCGATGCAATATATGTAGTTGGATGGTGCCATCTTCATGTCATTCTTACTGCAGACCGTAAGCCATAGTTACCTAAGGTTAAAAGCACAACCTGTCCAGTGATGGGTCAATCAACTGACAAGCAGTGGGCTGAGGGCATCTGAAGAAGAATGTAAAGAGGAGTTGACTCAAAAAGGTGGAGAATACCCACCACAACCCAAGGACACCAGTCACGACACAAAGGAAGGAGGGACGGAAATTGTACTACACCAGTTAATCTACCTGAACATTTACAATTACATCAAGTACCTAAACCAAGAGAGCTATGTTCTTCTTGGTTCACTTTTGCTGTACAAGCCTGAGGGATCCCCTAGTTGGCTTCATACAAAAGCAGAGAACATCAAACCCTACAGGACGGCAGAGTAAAAAATTGCACTGCTCAGTGACATATGCACTAAATTTCAATGCTTGGCAAAGGTGTGAATAGATGACCACGTTTGCAACTTCCACAATGGCCTGATGGTCCTTGGCTTGGTTACTGTCTGTTAAGGCACCAATGGGAGAATGTTTTGCACTCATAACTGACTTTCCATACTGGGTGTTCTGGCTTCCCTCAATATGTACAAGATCTACTGATGCCTGGTGGGGATGAGCAATACATCATCCAGAGTTACAGCCTCATTGTCCTCAGGACGGGACATATGACTGACCTCAGTCCTGAGATAGGTCTACATCCTGGGACAACACAAGATAAGTTCAGGAAAGAGGAGAACCACTGTTGAATAGATTGAAAAGTTCATATTAAAATCATCCATGACCACTCCGCAGAGACCTTCTGCACCACCCGTGGAAAGGGAGGAAAGCACAGACAGACCAGTCTATAAAATGAAAAAGCCATTTGCTATACTGTGTTTTTTTAACACAAAATTTCCAGACGTGCCTGCTTTCAGGAAAAGCAATGTCTATTTCTGACACGTTCCACTTGTGGAGAACTTCTAACAATACCTCTTTTAGCAGTCATTCACTGAGAATCAACTGCAGACAGGCATGGTTTTGTCTGTCAGGTTAGGTAGTCAGCTACTAGAATCACAAGCTTTGAGCCAAATCGCACACCTCCGAGGCCAGTCAGCACTAAGAGGCAAGTACGCATTTCACTTTTTTTTTTTAATCACGACTATGGAATTGTTAGTTATGAGCAAAGGGTGTGGCTGCCAATATATACCTAAAGGTTGTGATGATTAAGATCACTACCACACAATGCTTACAGGCATCCTGCACTCCTGCATGTCCTAACCTTCTTAGACCTTTGGGGCCCCTGAATGGGCTCTAAAAATGGTAGCAAAGAAATTTGTTGGCACTTTGGACCATGTCAGCACCTCTGAAGTGGATTTCTTTATTCAGCAGGAAACTAACTGCACACCATGCCAACCCCTTTCCTTATGCAACAGGGCAGGGAAACACTTCTCCACAGGGAGGGGGCAAACTGCCACCACATGTTCCTAGGGAACCACTGGAGTTCCCTCAAGTGTAGACTGTCCACAGGAATCATTAATACGCAGGAAGCCATGAAGTTCAGCAGCCTAAGTAATTCACTGGCTGAGATGCTATACAGAATGTCAATCCTGAAGTACTGGGAGAGAAAAAATACAGTTGTGTTCACTTACATAAATGTAGATGCTAAGATTGTATACACTGCTGCAGTCATCACATTTGGGTTATCCCTGCCAGGGTAGCCCTCAGCCACTCCGAATACCAGAGGCTTAGTATTTCTGCGATGGCATCTGTCGCTTCAGGACTGAAGTCAGGTCATCAGTAGTATAAAGTAAGGCAGCCAACACCATTACATCAGTTTTTTTTCCTTAACATATCAGGAGCCCCCAAGTGGGAGCCAGGTTCTACGGAAAGAACCCCACCAGCAGAAAGTAAATACCAAAATGTCCCCTGTAAGGAAAAGTCACATTTGTGTGTGTGTATATGTACATATATATATATATATATATATATATATATATATATATATATATCTATATATCTATATATATATCTATATGTATATCTATATATATATATACATATATATATATATATATATATATATATATATGTATATAGGTTGGTAGTAGGCTATCAGCCCAAGGGCCTAAGTAAAACTAGCCAGCAAGGTTCCATAGCTAACGCCACCCAAGAAAGTTATTTTCCTGTGCCACTGTCCAGCAGAGAGACAGACGTGATCCTCGGGGTGTATTTCCTATTTCCCATCCACACATCAAGATTTTTCTTGAAGAGTGCTAATGAAGAACTTTGATTGACATAGATGGGTAGCTTGTTCCAGAGTATGGGAAGTCTCTGGGACAGGAATCTATCCCTCCAAAGTGTCCTGTTTACTTTGGTGACAAGATTTAGGTCCCTACAGCGTGTAGCTCGGAGGGATTGGGATTTCTTTAGGTGTAGCATGTCAAACAGTTCTGGGTTTGACGTAGCTTTATATGCTAGGCAGAGAACACCTCGGAGTAGGCGATATGCTACGGAGTAAAGCTGGAGTTTTTTGAGGCGGTCAGTGTAGGGCATTTGTTTGAGGCCAGTAATCCTCTATGAGGTACTTCTGTGGCCTTTCCAGCTGCTGCAGATGTCTTGTGATGTACATTCCAAAAGGGGCGTTGTACTCTATAACGGGTGTAATGAGTGATGAGTAGAGGGGAACAATGACTTCTTTTTTTCCTGGATCAGAACCCTTTTATGAGGTGTGCCACGTAGAATGACTTCCTGACTACTGTGGCAATGTGACTATCAAAGGAGAGACTACTGTCCACCTGGGTCCCAAGGTCTCTTATCACGCATTCGGTGTTAAGTAGATTGCTGCCAATGTGGTAGTTCATGGCTTCAGAGTTTTTGCGAAAAGGGATGACACTGCACCTTTTGGCATTGAGCTTGAGGCCATGGCTCTGACACCAGGCATCTGTCTCAGTGAGGCCCTTCTGTAGGATGTCCACATCATTTGGGGACTTGACTATGGCTCCTAGTTTGCAGTCATCTGCGAACTTCTGTGTTTGGTATCTACTTCTCTGACGTACAGGCTAACAGGAGAGGTTCCAGGATGGAACCCTGTGGTACACCACTTGTCAATGCTTTGAGGTCAGATTTGGAGTCTGCAACTTTTACAGTGTGGTTTCTGTCAGTGAGCCAGTTGGCAACCCATCTTGTGACAGGAATTTACACCTAGTTTAGTGAGTTTAGCTATAATTCCAGAATGGTGGATGGTGTCGAAAGCCTTGGTGAGGTCAAGATAGGCTGTGTGAACAACCTTGCTCTCATCCACGGATTTGGTGACTGCCTCAAAGAAGTCGATCAGGTTCAGGAGGGATGATCTGCCTTTCACAAACCAGAACTGGGTGGGATGCAGAGTTTGGAGGTTAACAATGTATTTGTTTAGAAGTTACATGATGATACGTTCCATGGCCCTGCAGACCAGGCTGGTCAGGCTAATAGGTCGATAGTTCTCGGGATCAGCAGAGGCTCCAACTTTGTGGAGTGGGATAACTGTTGCTGTACGTCATTCAGTGGGCACAATGCCTGATGCAAGGCAATTACTGAACATGGTGCTTAAGTGGGGAGCCAGTTCATTCTGAAGTTCATGTAAAACACACACACACATATATATATATATATATATATATATATATATATATATATATATATATATATATATATATATATATATAATA
>NC_056739.1:783363190-783404612 GCF_019279795.1 Protopterus annectens | reverse complement strand
GTTGCGTTAAAGTTTCGGTCTGAAGACACCTTCTGCAACTGAAGGTGTTTCAACTGCACCGGAATCTCCTTCAGGCATGGAGTCGGAAGGGCCTAAAGGTAAAGGTTGCGGAGGCCTAACAATCTCCGCTTGTGAATCGGATGTCACCTGGGGTTCTAAATCAGCGGTCGTCAGGGGCTGCGTAGGCACCTCACTGAAAACTGGAGAACCGGCGACTGGCCTAGCAGAGGCCTCAGAGTCTGGTTTGGGTCTCGACTGCCTGTCCTTATCTTTGCGTTTTTTATGCATTCCGGTCGGTTGCGCCGACGGCATGGTATAATTAAATTTCCTACCGAAATAATGTCGGGCGAAATCAGACAGACATTTAATAGTACGTTTATTAAACCTAGCATAAAACCTACACCCTGTGACGTCGTGGTCTGGGCCTAGGCAAGGAATACAATAAGAATTAAAGTCCTTATGAGGTATTTGCTTCCCACAAGAAATGCAATTGTTAACTTTTTCTGACATCGGACTGAGGCAAGAAAAGGTTCCCCAATGGGGTACTTAGCTTTACTGAAGACTTCGGTCTGAAATTCGATTTGAAAATCTCAGCAGTCGGCGGGCACTTGCGAACTGCTTCTGCTTCGGGCACCTCGCGGAAAGAAAGACTGAAGAAAATGGCGTCAGATGTATCTTATATACCCCTGGCGCACTGACGTCAGGGAAGAAGCGACAGCAACCGACGTCAGACCAAGACTTGGGAACTCAGGCCGACTGCGGGACTGCATGACGGCAGGATAACCCAAGTGTGATGACTGCAGCATTGTAAGACGATGAACATCAGGAATGATGCCATGCAAACTGTGAAAAGGTCATAAAGGGGGAAAGGAGGGAGGGAGGGAGGGAAGGAATACTGCAACATGGAAGAAAAGCATATCTATGGTTATGGTAAGATTTTACACAACTAATGCATGTCCTTCTAGTTTCATGTTGCAGTATTCTCACTAGTGGGAGAGTACCACACCTCAAGCAGGTCAAAGGGTGGAGGAAAAGGTAGCAGTCTCCAGGAAACCATGGAGGACAGCCCTTGCAAATCCAGGAGGATACTGTCCATTTGGATACAGCTTTCCCCAGGGTCCTGGGGTGAAAGAGCTGACTGGATCTTCTAATGTCTTTAGTCTTGTCCATATAAAGCCTCAGCTGCCTGTGGACATCAAGGGAGTGGAGCACTCTCACTATCATTCTGTGTTGAAGGCAAAAAGGTGGATAAATGGATAGATGGAGGGACAGCTCACTGAACACTTTGGGCAGGAAGGAAGGGTTGGTACGCAGAGTTGCTCTGTCCTGACAGTGTAGGGTGGAGTGGCCATGACTGCTTGCAGGTCAGAGACCCTCCTAGCTGAAGTACGGCTACTAAAGAGAGACTTCCACATGCACATCTTTAAAGAGGCAGAAGCTGCCAGTTCAAAGAGGGCCTTGGTAAGTTTCTCCAGTATGTAATTCAGGTTCCAAGGAGGGATACATTTTCTTGGAGGTCTGATGTAGAGAACCCTCTTAAGAAAAAGGCTCACCTCCAGTCTAGACAACAGGGGTGGACCAATAGGTAAGCAAGCTGAAATGGCTAATAAATGGACTTTCTCTTAAGACTATGAAAGTTCTGATAGGAGCTCACACACGCAGGCTAAGACTCGAGGAACCTCTCCTTGGAAGGGGTCCAGTTGCCTGGGGAACCTTTTCCATTCTGATATACAGGATCTCCTGGTAGTGGGTTTCCTGGCCTCCTGCAGGACAGATAAAATGCCCTAAGAATAGAGGTGTCTGAAAGGGATCAGAAGTTTATCACCCACAGGGTTAGGCTGATGGTTTTCAGATGAGGATGAATGAGGGAACCCTTCTGTTGTGTGGGCAGGTCCACCTTGTGATGCAACTTGAGGTGACTGTCCTTGGCAAGAGATAGAAGGGGAAACCAATGCTACCTTTGCCAATAGGGGTCACCAGCAAGATTCATGGTTTGTCGTTCTGGATCTTCAGTAGGCCCTTCTGAATGAGTGGAAAGGGGGGAAGATATAAAGGAACAGCCCCTTCCAAGAAATCGAAAAGGCATCCACTTTCCATGTTAGTGGTGAGGGGAGTCTGGAGCAGAATAGCTGAAGTTGTCTCTTCAGAGGGGAGGCAAACAGATCTATTTGTGGGGTGCACCATCAGTGGACAATGACTAGGAAAACATCTCTGTGTAACATCCACTCATGATGCTGAGAGAATGATCTGCTCAGGGCATCTGCCTAATGACTGTCCTGAGATGGGATGTAGACCCCCTGCAGTGTGACATTGTACAGGGCTGCCAACTCCCATGCCTGTATTCCTAGCCTGCACAGCAATTAAGATCTGGTCCTCTGCTGTTTGTTGAGGTACCACATGACAGTTTTGCTGTCTGTTAAGATTTAAAGGGGCCTGGTTGTATTAGAGGGAGGAGGGTCTTCAGAGCTAGGAGGAGAGTACTCATTTCCCTCACACTGATATGTTTTCTCTGCAGGGAGGGCTCCCATTGAGCCTGTACCATGAGACCATTCATAGTGGCTCCCCCACCCTACATCAGAGGCATCAGTGTGCATTAACTGCACTGGCTTGGTGGGATGTAGAGGAAGGCCTGGTTTCTGGCTTATCTGTAGTATCCTGCTTGACACACAGAAGGTCCTGGGTCATGCTTGAGGGATAGATTCCTGTCCCAGAGACTTCCCATACTCTGGAACAGGCTACACATCTAGGTCAAGCAAAGTTATTCATTAGCACTCTTCATGAAAAATCTTGATGACACCCTGGGGATCACTTCTGTGTCTCTGCTCGACAGTGGCAACGGAAAATAACTTTCTTGGGTGGCATAAGCCAGGGAACCTTGTTGGCTAGGCTTACGTAGGCCCTTGGGCAGATAGCCTAGTACCTACCTATAAACCTATGACACATCTCAACTCTTTCTTCTGGCAAGGTAGGAAGGGCACCTGAAACTCCAGAGGGTGACTGCGTTAGGACCAGATATTGTTCAAGTGCCACTGGAACTTCCTCATATGCAGCCTGGCAAGGGGCAGCATGGGAAGGGTAGCTGCCATGAGGCGTAGAAGACGGAAGGAATTATCTGGCAGAGATGTGGTTGACAAGTAAATCCTGGAAGAAACCGTTTAGGAAACAGACTTTGCCCTGAGGTAGGAAGGCCTTCATCAAGTCTGCCCTTATTCTGCACCCCAAGAAGGTTTTGTATTGGGATGGGATGAAGGAGGATTTTGTTAGGTTGAGAGTAAACCAGACACGTTGAAGAAGAGACAGTGAATTGTACATGAGTCTTGAGAAAATATTCATCGGCTAGAATGAAGAGGTTGTCCAGGTAAAGGTAAATCTGTATGCCTTTTGTACGGCAGTAAGCTACTGCTGGGGCTAGACACTTTGTGAAGAACCTGGGTGTTGTAGGCAAACCAAAGGGCACGACACTGCAGCAAAGTGTAGAACTTCTTGTAGTCTACTAGGTTGATGGGGATATGGAGGTATGCCTCCTTCAGGTCTCAAGTGGCCATGAAAGAACTGGGTGGCAGTAGTGGAAGAAGGTACCTGCAGGAAAGTCTTTAATAGGGACAGGTCCAGAATAGGTCCCAGGGGCCATCCTTTTTTGAGACCAGAAGAGCCTGGATCAAAACCCTTGACCCTTTTGGCCTGTGGGAACCTTTTCCATGGCTCCCTTGTGAAAGTAAATCTTGGATGATCTGGGGCATCATGTGGAGTTCTTTTTTGGAGAGGGGGGTATTCCTCTTGATAGGGGGGTTTCCTGCCAGATCAAAAATGACCCTTTTCCACTACTGATAATACCCAGCGGCCTGAAGTGATATGCTGCCAAAGAGGTAGACAGTGAGAGGTGGGTGGACAGGGGAAGGTGGTTTAGGCAGTCACGTATTGTTTGGTCAGTCTGGAAACGGCTGCAATGTGGTGAATTGGACAGAGGCAGTCGAGGGGGATGAAGGTTTTTTTAGACCCATTTCTGTGTTTAGAGGAGGAGGAAGAGGAAGGGGTAGGTGTTCTCCTAACAAAGGGGGATTTAGCAGGGTAGTTCCTATAGAATTTTGGAACCGATGTAAGTGTTTCAGGTCCTTAAGTTCCTTGCTCTTTTCCTGCAAGTTCTGAAGTGCTTTGCAGAATTCTTGCCAAAAAATAATTTGGTGTCCAGCGGGGGGCACCAAAGATCTTGTTTTTGAAATCATCAGGAAGGTGTTGTAGTCTGAGCCAGGGATACCTGTGCAGTACAGAGGCTGAGGCAGATGATCTGGCTGAAGCCTCAGCAGCATCATAGCTGCATTTAATAGAATGTCTGGCAACTTGTGCTACTAAGGAGTGCTTAGAGGTAACCTGGGATTTGGTAGGGCATCAGGCAAGGAAGGCAGTAATGAACTTGCCTGTGAGACTAGGTCCAAGGTATATTTAACCATGTGTGTCTGGTAGTTAACGGCCCTGAAGGAGAGGATGGATGAAGTATACATCTTTTTTCCCAGTCTGTCCATCACTCTGCTGTCCTTGTCCGATGGCAGAAAGGAGGAAGGAGGAATCTGCCTGGATTGCTTGTCTGAAGCCATTGAAATGACAGCTGGGTCTGCCATAGGTGGCTTAATGACGTACTTGTGGTCATCAGGGACTTTGTAGAACCTATTTGGCCTTTTAAGGGGCTGGAGGCTGGGATTCAGGGGGGGCTTTAAAGCTGAAGCAAATGCATCTAAATAAGCTGGAATCTCAGGAGGGATAGAGGGAGATGAGGACTCCATCTGTAGGAACTCAAAATATCTGTTCTGCACCTCTGTCTTCTGAGTGGCATCTCAATTGAAATGCTCTCGTTTCTTGGAGATATCTTCCCCAAATGTAATATCTTCAGGTGAGGAGTCTCCTTCCTGGAAGCCTTCATCAGGGGAGCAATACTCCAGGGGAGATGCCAATTGTGAGGTGCATGTCAGAGATTCACCCAAAGAGGAAGAGGACTCTTCTTCCCGAGTGTGAGCTAGGGGGATGGAAGTAGCTGAGGCTGGCCTAGGACTAAGGGTAGGCAGGGGTCAGAGACAATGGGCCTGAGGGCCATAAAGGCCTAAACCAGGGACTGGGAAGAAGTTTGCCAGTCTGGCTGGTCTTCAGGTGTGGTAGACAAATGTTTAGTTTTTTTTGTTTCCGCTTCAGAGCAGTCATCTTTGAAATTGTGGGAGAAGGCCTAGGATTAGTTGCAAGCCTGTAGCCAAGGAGCCCTGGTCTGAAACTGTAAGCGGCTTTCTGGTCAAGTACAGTATCTCCTCGAAACTGGCAGAAGCCGATGTCACAGTGACCTCCGAGGACATGCCAACTGTAGATTGTAGGATGGCTTCCGACAAGGTATCCACTGTTTTCGCCAGTTCTTCCAGATGTCACTCAGCCCCTAGACCAGTAGTCGGTGGGACGTCCAACTTCTGAGGTGCAGCAGCAGGCCTTGAAACCTTGGCTTTATTTTTAGGCAGCTCCACCTCGACGGCCGGCCCAGTTTCCATGCCTAAGGCCAGATGCTACAGTTGTTGGTTTTCTGCAAATAATTTAAAGGACACCAGACGACTGTACAGGGTTTTAGGGACAAACAACTGGCAAATGGGGCTGCCTTAAGCAAAAAAGACAGTTCACAGGAATCCTTTTGTGGAACTTGGTGACCGCACTTACATTTTCCCTTCCTAGATGACATTCGCTTTATAAAAGAGCAACAGCAACCTCAGCCTAAGTGAAATAAAGAAGATTCCCCAACGAGGTACTTGCCTGTATCATCTTCTGAAGCACGGAGCAAAATGGGAAAGCTGAAGTTCTTTTGTAGCAGAAAAGTTTTGAGGTCTGTGCATACAGACATCACATTTCTGCCCCACGGTTTTCTGCCCTGCATGTGACGTCCCACGCACATGATGGCAACCAGGCTTAAGCTTTGGAACAGGAGCCAGATGTTTGGGTCACATGAGGTGGAGGATCCCTCTAGTGAGAATTCTGCAACATGAGAATAGGAGAACATCTAGCTCCTCCTTTAAAAGTCGGGGCAAAAATTCAAGGATGTTGTGTATCAGAGCTGAAAAGGGATCAACATTGTTTTGATGTGTGCAGTAAGCAAACATTTTCCATTTACTGGAATGAAGCTTACAGGTAGAAGGTTTATGGGAAGATAAAAGTATACGTCGGACTGGGGAAGAGAGCATAGGTTATTTGGCTATTAATGTAATTGAAGAAGCCAAGCCATCAGCCTAAGGTATGACATGTCTGGGTGGATCATGGCTATTGAGTGAGATAGGAAAGTCTGGAATTGCATCCAGAATCCAAGGTTGGTGAAGTAAAGGAGATCAAAGGAAAGGGAACCAAATCTGTCGAGGCCAGTAAACTGCAATGAGGATGACTTTGCTCTTCAACATGGCAGCTTTCTGTAGGAATTTTGGAATTGGTGGGATTTGTGGATAGGCATATAGTAGAACGCAGGGCCAATCGTGAAGTAGAGCATCCCTCGGCGATCTCCCATGGGGGGATTAGGGTAAAGTAGCTGCTGCATTTACTGCTTAGGGGCGAAGCAAAAAGATTGCAACAAGGCTGGCCTTATCGATGAAAAATCATTTCCATCACTTTCTTGTTGAGACACCACTCATGAGGTAGAAGAATGCACCTGCTCAGTTTGCCTGCTATGATAATGACTTCCCGCAGAAAGTGCATTGCTATGAGCAAGCAGCTGAATGAGACTGCCCACTGCCACACACTACTTTTCAACACAAGGGGTATGATCTGGTCCCTCCTTGCTTGTTGATGTACCAAACTACTGACATTGCCCGTTTGGAATTGCAATCGCCCCTGAAGGGAGAGCATCTTGGAAGACCTACAACCCTATAAGCACTGCCCTCTTCTCTAGGTCATTGTTACACAAGTTGTCTTTTAAGGGGTAACAATTCTCTTGGAGTTTTCCCCATAAAATGCCCCCCACACTCCAAATAGTTGGCATCAGTGGTCACTATGACCTTGGGCTGAGGGGGAATGAATGGACAACCTTGAAGAAACTGATCTGACAATCTACCACCAGTGATCCCTTCTGTATGTGTGAGTGATTTGCATCAGAGTTGACACGGGTTGGTTAAGCATAAACTATTGTGTCGCTAGCATCCACTGGAGAATCCTCGTGTAAAATTTGGCTAAAGATATACTAGTGCTATCGCCACTGACACTGAACCTAGAACTTGAAGGACCAAGCGGACTGAAATGTTGGCATTGCAGAATATTTTTCGGACTTAGGATTTTATACTCTGAACTCTTGAGGGAGGCAGTGAAGCTATCACTGACTTTAAGATGAACAGTATTGCTATAAATTCCAAATAAAGAGTCGGTTCAAGTTGAGAGTTGCAGTTTATGATTATTCCAGATAAGAATATGTCTGTAGAACCTGATCTCTTGCCCTTAATCAACTGATGCCTAGTCAGGCCACTAATGAGCCAGTTGTCTACATATGGAAACAACGGAATCCTTGCAGTCTTAAGTGAGATGCTACAACTGCCATACATCTGAACACCCTGTGGGGCTCTGGTGAGACAAAAAGGGCACAGCTCTGAATTGGTAATGACTGGCTCCCAGACAGAAGCACAAGTACCTTCTGGACCATTTGTTCATCTTTATGTGATGGTACACACCCTTGAAAGTCTTATCGAGCACATCCAGTAGTCCTTACTCAGAAGAGGAAGAATGGACTGAAGAGTGACCATCTGAAACTTGGTATGTCGAACTGACTTGCTTAAGTTGCTGAGATTCAACATTGGTCTCTAGTCCCCTGTGTTCTTTGGCACTAAAAATAATCTCGAGTAAGTTCCGGATTCTATCTGGTCTGGTGGGACCTCATTGATTACGCTTTTTTTCTAGCAGCTTTTGAAACTGAACTGCTGCTTGTTCCCTCTGACTGGGTGGATCATCAAGGAAGGGAAAACGGTAGTATATAACCTCTGGAAATAATCCTCTGCACCCAAGTATCTGTCATTATTTCTAGTCATGCTCTCTCATGCAGGGATAGTCGACCCCTGTTTACTTCCTGAGTAGGGCAATCGAGTTGGAAGGGTCTTTCAAAGAAAGTATCTCTGGACTCCTGGTTTTGCAGGCTACCTCTGATGTGGGGGCAGCATCTACCATTACAGTTCCCCCTCTACCCCCGGGGGAACTTCTTCCACATGTGCCCTGGAATGATCTCTGGGATTTCTTGACCCACATCTTTCGGCCACCTCGTTGATTCCTAGAAAAGCAGCTTTGAGGGGGTCAAAAGACACACTCACAGCAGACAGGGTCTTTGTCCTTTCTCATACCTGGATAATGTCTCTTACTTTAGGGCCAAACAAAGAAGTGTCGTCAAAAGGAGCACTGAAGAACGAAGACTTAAAGGTCTCTGCAAAATCACATCAAGGAGCATCCAAGCATGCCTGAACCCACTACTCAAGGTTCCTTCGACTATATGAGAAATGAGCCTCACATAAGTATTGGAAATAACTGTAAGGTAGCCACAGAAAACTCATGGAATATTGCACTTATTCAGAAACGGATCCAGAGAGGATATTTGGGAGCTCTCTAATAAAACCCTTCTGCAATCTGGTGAAATGTGTCAAATAATTCAGTGACCTTAAGGTGAGGTAGCTGAAGCACAGAAATTCTCAAATCTGCCTGTCACTCAAGACTCCCTGTTGGGTGGAAGAACAGTGGAACTCTCCTCAGCAAGTTTCTTTTTTGTGGTTGCAACCACGACATCAACAGGCACCCCTTCCCACAAAACTATGTCCACAGGTGGTGCCATAATTTTGTCTGGTCTCTGAGATATAGGTTCAATAGCATTCAGCTCCTTCCATGCCTACCAAGATATCAACTCAATGAGCTCACTGGCAGACAGAGTTACCCAGGAGGTAGGCGAGCCAGTACCAAATGCCTCCAGGAATACAGATTCCTCAGATGAAGGGTTGCTGGGCATGCAGCCACCTCTCTGTTTAAGGATTTCAAGGATGTCTCGAAATAAGACATCTGCAGGAGGCGACTGTGGGGACCACTTCATCATCATCAAAGTCCATAACTTCTATGACAGACTCCTCTGGGGAGTCCAAGTGCTTCTTCTAACACCACTTCTTAGGGACCTTCTCAGTGGGATTTTCTGAGGAGGTATCAGAAGTCAGGATACCCTGTTGGGAAGCCTAGTGTTTTCGTACTGGCTGTCTCAGTTAAAAAGAGTGATGAGACTGCAAGCACAGAAACCTCAGCAGTGTTTAATGCAGATCAGAGGGGGTAGGATCCATCTGTGTTGCTGAAGCAGACAATACTCTCTCTAAAGCCTCAAAGGCAGACTGCCCCAGAGAGGGAGAAGACTTCGGATCGCAAGGTTTTGGATTGCTGTCCCTCCCTGCTCCAAAGGCAATCCTCCCGAGGTAGAAACCGGAGCCAAGCTAACCTGTGCTGAAACTCTGAGGCATTGTGACAGCTCCAACTTTGGAGTGGATTCCAACACCTCAGCTCAGATAGCTCTCTGGATCCTACTGAACTGAGGTGGCTCAAAGCGAACTTCGGATCAGAGGATAACATCATCCTTGGATCAGAGACCGACCGTGCCAGATGGCTCTGACACAAGGATTCTGACAGTAAAAAGAGTTGGAGGAGAAACTGGTAAAGGTGGTGTGGAAGAAAACCGTATCTCCAGACCAATGGGATAGGAACCAGTAAATGCACCCATCTGCCAATGCACCAAGAGAATCTCTCTCACCATTTTTTTTTACACATCATCTTCTGTTAGACTCCTAGAAGAGTGAATGGAAATTACAGAGGGGGATCTGGGTCTCTCCAAAAAGGGTGAGGGGACCCTGGAAGGTATAGGGTCTACAGAATGAGAATATAGGGTCCTAGGCAGGCAACTAATACTGGGAGAAATGGTCGGCTCCAGTAACTTTTTCACTGGATCGGAAAACTATTTTTTGTCTGCTTAGGATCCAATGCTGAAGTCTGATCAGACATTTTATTTCTTTTTCTTATTAGGATCCGATGAGGTCAGATCTGTTTGAGGTCTCTTTTTTGAATGCTCTAAGGTCCTGGAAGAAGAAATAAATGGACCCAGAGAAGGAGATTTTTTTGAGTCTTAAAGGTTTCGGCCACTTGGCTCCAGATAAAGTGTCTCCAAATGTGGAAGGAAGGAAGCAAACTCTTTGGTATTTGCTTTTTCTTTCAACAAGTACCCATGACAGATCGCACAGTATTCCTGTAAATGTAGAGCACAAAGGCAATATACGCAAAGTGTGGGCATCAGATACAGGAATTTTATGCCCAAACTTGAGACATTTTTTGAACCCATTTGGGCCTTTCTCTGCCATAGTTAGGAAAGGCAAAAGACAGTACACACTATCAAACAGTAAAAGTACTTACAGACTAAACTTTTCTAAGTGTAGCAGTAAGGGAAAGGAGTACTAGCAATAGAATTTGAGTTACATAATGTACAGAATTAAGAAAAATATTAAGTAGAAACAATACTTACAAAGGTGAAAGAGGTAAGGAATAGAAATTATCTGAGAAAAGTAAGGTTTTAACTTACAAGAACCACAAAATTCCCAAACAGAACACTTACCTGCTCGACAGTAATGGTCAGCACATCTTTCGCATAAAGCTGCAAATGAGATCTGAGGTACTTGGGTTAGGTGCACTATGGGTAAGGGAGAAACTCAAGAGTTTTTGGTTGCCACAAGCTCTAGCAATGGCCAAGTCGGACCCGAAGAATTGGTTCCGAACAGATTAGTTGAGGACAGAATGAAAATTGATATCAATTCTCAAATCAGGATAGCGATGTATAGGTAGCCCATTCTCTAGTCTCTTTTACAATATTCAGCAGTTCAGTTACAGCTAGTATACTGTGATTTTCATTTTCGAGTAATTGCTTTTCTGACAGCCAGCAACATTAAACTTAGTAAGGCCTTAATATGTTTGGGCAACTCAGAGCCTATGACCAAGCTCAAAGTATCATTTCGTAAGTTAAGGAGTTACTTCCCCCCACAATA
Source organism: Protopterus annectens (assembly GCF_019279795.1). NCBI lineage: Eukaryota > Metazoa > Chordata > Ceratodontiformes > Protopteridae > Protopterus > Protopterus annectens. The sequence goes on along the minus strand of NC_056739.1, from coordinate 783,393,573 downwards.
TCTAACAAAAAAACACTGTGGGGAATTATTCAAAGCTGCCAACTTATTACACTCCCAATACACAGTCAAGTTACCTCTCTCTTTCCTATCAAAACTCCAAAATTTGCTTTCTAAATGAGGAAAAGGCTGCTTGGAGTATGAAAATATCTATGTAACCACTTCTAAAAAAAAAAAAAAAAAAAAAAAAAAAAAAACACTCCTAACCCTTCTGGACTTAAATCTGTGTGATTCCCAGGTATGCAATTATTTCCTTTGTCCCTTTGCAAACTGCCTTTCCAATTTTGCTGCCTAATCTTTTCTAACTACTTCTGATAGATTTTTTATGGCAATCGTAATATTTTATATGCCCTAATAACCATCACTTCAACAGATGCTTCTGTTCTAGACTTGACTATAAACTCTACCATACCTGGTCTTTCATTTAACCCTTGGCTAATCCCTACTCTTTGCTTACAATCTGTCAACAATCCCTGGTATAACATGCAATCTCTAACCTGCAGTCCAAACTTCTGTTTGGCTTTACCAAACTATATTAACTCTGCCTTCCAAGTTACTTGCTCACCATACCTTGATCCCTTTGCTAGCTTTAACCAATAAACTCCAGCTCCCTTTTGCCTCTGTTATATTCGCAAATTGCCTTTCCAATTTTGCTTCCTAATCTTTTCTAACTACTTCTGATAGATTTTTTATGGCAATCATGTAATATTTTATATGCCCTATGTTGGTAAAATATCTTTTCTCAATTCCCATGTTGGCTCAGTTCTTTGAATACTTTCTGCTACTTTCTGAATATAATATTCTTATAAATAGAAGTTATGTTCTTACCATAACGTTCCATGTTAGTTGTCTTCTTCTCGCCTTCTTCTTGCTGGATGGGTTCGGAGCCGACCTCGGCTCCGACTCGGCCACTCTAAAAGCTCGAGAGTTGGTTCCTCCGGCTCGAGGCTCCCCTTATATCCCACAATGCTAGGCGTGAGTTACCTCAGATCTCGTTTGTAAGCTAGGCCCAGCTTATACTAGTAACAGAGTAACTATAAACAAATTCCACCTCTATAAACCAGGGAGAAGAGAAGGGTGACCTACATCCTGATCTAGGACAATATGCACAGTAGCATATACCTAAAGTAAGAGGTGGTAGAAAGAGAGGTCACAATCAACACTCCTCTAGGTCTGTCCAGGCCAGGGGGAAGAAGGGTGGGACGCAAGAAGAAGGCGAGAAGAAGACAACTAACATGGAACGTTATGGTAAGAACATAACTTCTATATGTTAAGTTGTCTATCTCGCCTTCATTCTTGCTGGATGGGACCGCGTCCCTAGCACCTTGTCCCGGGTGGCCTAACGGAACAGACTCTTGAGAACAGTGGAACCAAAGTTAGCTCTATGCCTAGAAGCTAAATCCAACTTATAATGAGAAATGAAAGTGTGAGGAGTAGCCCAAGTAGCCGCTGCACAAATGGTGTCAATAGGCAGTCTGTCTTGGAAGGCTATAGAAGTAGCCAAAGCTCTGGTGGAATGGGCTTTAGGTTTGTTAGGCAGCTTTTGGTGTCTAATTTCATAAACAAGGGAAATCAGAGATGTTAGCCATCTAGATAATGATACCTTTGAAACTGAAAGTCCCTTTCTGCCTTCTGCATAGGAGACAAACAGTTGGTCAGATTTTCTGAATTGTTTGGTTCTATCCAAATAGTACCTTAACTGACGATGAACATCTAGCCAATGCAATTTTGTTCAGATCTATTGGAATATTCTGGAAAAACACAGGAGGTCAATGCTTTGATTTAGGTTAGACGAGGCTATCTTAGGCAAAAAGGACGGGTTGGTTCAGAAGATACCCTGTCCTTATGGAACAACAGATAAGGAGGTCGACAGCTGAGTGCATGAAGTTCTGAAACTCTTCTAGCTGAAGTAATAGCTACCAGAAAGAGTCTTCCATGATAGCAATTTTAAAGAACAGGAGGCTGCAGGTTCGAAAGGGGGAAGAATCAAAGAACTAAGAACTAAATTTAGGTCCCAAGGAGGAGGAGGATTTCTTATAGGAGGTCTGAGTAGAAAACTCCTTCAAAAAGGCTTTGCAAAGCTTGTGGGACATTATGGCAGACTCTGCAATACCCACATGAAAGTTAGAAATAGCTGCCAGTTGAACTTTAAGAGTAGAAGGAGATGAACCTGCATGGAAGAGTTCAGCTAGAAAATCAAGGACCATTTGGATGGAAGCAGTGAAAGGATCTATGTCCTTCCTTGAGCCCAATAGGCTAAACGTTTCCACTTACTCAAATAAATCTTTCTAGTGGAAGATTTATGGAAGCTATCAAAATATCTCGAACAGAGTGAGATATTTGAGGAAGCCTGGCTAAGGTTGGAATTGGAGGAACCAAGCAGTGAGGTTCAGAGAGGGAAGGGAGCGATGAAACTGACCCGACTGATGGATCAAAAGATCTGGAACTAGGTCCAGATGCCAAGGTCGCTCCAAAAGAAAATGATGCAGAAAGGGGAACCAAACCTGTCGAGGCCAGTAAGGAGCAATGAGGATCAACGAGGCCTTCTGAGCGATAGCTTTCTGTATCACTTGAGAGATTAGTGGGAAGGAGGAAATGAATACAGAAGTCCCCGGGCCAAACTTGGACTAGAGCGTCTCTGCTGGGCTGGCCTGGTAAAGGGAATAGGGTGAAATAATCTCTGCACTTGCTGTTTTGGGGAGTAGCAAAAAGGTCGCAGCAAGGCTGACCCCACTTGAGAAAAATTTCTCTCACAACAGAGTCTTTCAGAGACCACTCGTGAGGCATGAGGATAGCTCTGCTCAACTTGTCCGCGATTTGATTGGACTTCCCGGGGATGTGCGTTGCTATCAGAAACCGCTGAGAAGAAATCGCCCATTGCCACAGTCTGAGTGCTTCTCGACACAGGGGGTAGGACCTGGTTCCGCCTTGTTTGTTGATATACCACACTACAGACATATTGTCCGTCTGGATTGCTATCGTTCCCAAGGGAAGAGAGTCTTGAAGGGCTTGCAACACTAAAAGCACTGCTCTCATCTCTAGAACATTTATGTGCAAGTGGCATTCTTCTGGTTGCCATGTGCCCTGGACAGTTCTGCCCTGATAATGCCCCCCCCACCCGATCAGGGAGGCGTCCGTTGTCAGTGTAGCAACCGGAGGGGGAGGAATAAAGGGTCTTCCCAATAAGAGCTGAGGGGAAGACATCCACCACAGAAGATGATTCCTGCAAGTTTGCGTGATCATAATGGTGTGGGACATCGGAAGTTGCTGGTATGACCATTGTGTGAAGAGCATCCATTGAAGGATTCTCATGTGGAATCTGGCTAACGGAAGCAAAGGAATGGCAGCCGCCATAATTCCCAATACTTTCAGAACCAACCTGGCTTTGACTCTGTTGCTGCTGAAGATGAGCGAGACCAGTTTTTGTATGTCTGTTATTCTCTGATCTGTTAGCCTCGCAGACATGTTGACTGTGTCTAGAATTGCGCCTATGAAGGTAATAACACGACAAGGCGACAAAACAGACTTTTCGCAATTTATTGAAATGCCTAAATTTTGACAAATGCGAAAGGTGTAGTCCCTGGCCAATAGAAGAAGATGCTTGGTGGGAGCTGTGAGGAGCCAGTCGTCCAAATATGGAAACACCTGGAATCCTTGACGTCTCAAGTGAGAAGCTACCACTGCCATGCATTTGGTAAACACCCGGGGGGCAGTGGTGAGACCAAAGGGCAGGGCCCTGAATTGATAATGACTGGTTCCCAGCCTGAAGCGGAGGAATCTTCTGGAGCGTCTGTTCATTTTTATGTGATAGTACGCGTCCTGAAGGTCTATAGAGCACATCCAGTTTCCTTTTCCCAATAGGGGAAGGATGGACTGCAGCGTGACCATCCGAAATCTTGTTTTCTTGACTGACTTGTTCAAGATACTGAGATCCAAAATTGGTCTCCAGTCCCCTGTTTTCTCTGGAACTAAAAAGAACCTTGAGTAGATTCCGGATCCTTGCTGGTCTGCTGGAACTGGCTGAATTGCTCTTTTTGCAAGCAGCTTTGAAATTTCCAAAGCTGCAAGATCCCTTTGAGCGGGTGGAACATCTGGAAGGGATTTTTTTGATTGGTTTGCAATGCGAACAAAGGGAATGGGATAGCCTTCGGAAATTATGGACTGTACCCATTTGTCTTGAGTCAGGGATAGCCAGGCTTCTGGGTACAGTGACAATCTTCCCCCGACTGCCTCCGAAGGTGGGCAGTCGGGCAACACCTCAGGGATGCTGAAAGGGCTTATCAGAGAAGGCTTCTCGATTGGCCTGGTTCTGGACCCCTGCCTCTAGGGCGGCGTCTACCATTGTAGTTCCCGCCTCTGCCTCTGGCGGGAACCGACTCTGTCGTCAGGCGAAGACCCTTGAGATTGTTTATGGAACCACATTTTCCCACTTTTCTGACCTTTGGGGTAAGGCCTAGAAGGAGTAGAAAACGGACTCCGGCAGAAAGAGTCTTGCCATCTGTCTCGCACCTAGTCAAGGTTTCTTTCACTTGAGGACCAAAAAGAGATGATCCATCGAATGGGGAATTAGTGAATGACGTTTTAAAGGGGTCCGTCAAAGTTGCATAGCCGCATCCAGGCATGCCTACGTAAGGCCACACCTGTCCCTGCGGCCCTGCTCACTCCATCAGCCGCATAAGAGAGGAGGCGCATGGAGGAGTTGGCTATGGAGTTCAGGGTAGCCAGCTGAGTGTTCATCTTGTCTTGAAAACCCACAGCCGTAGGGTCCTTCAACATGTCACTCGCTTCTCTGATCAAGTCCCTTTGAAGACGAGTAAAATGGCATAGGTAGTTCAGCGAACGCATTGCAAATGTCGCTGACGAGAACATCCGCTTCCGCACCTGTCCATGGACCTAGATTCTTTGTTAGGTGGATGGACAGGCACTGAAGGATCAGCTAGTTCCTTCTTAGTGGCAGCAGCAACCACCATAGCATCCACAGAAACTCCTTTTGTCAGAAATTGTTTATCTGCTGGTGCTGTAATGAATTTTGAGGGTCTCCTGGGAGTGGGGTCCACTGAATCAGGAGCCGTCCATGCCTTTCTTGCTACCACCTGCATGAGGGGGTCAAAGGGGGGAGACACCCAGGAGGTGGAAGGACGAGAGCCAAATGCCTCAAGGTACACAGATTCATCCTCCGAAGGGTTGAGGGCTGGCCAATTTCCCCTCTGCTTAAGGATTTCTAGAATGTCTGCAAATGAGATCTTCAGAAGGGGAATGGGGGGAACCCTCGGAATCCTCTAAATCTGTGTCAGAGGTGACGGACTCAGGTGAGTCTATGTGTTTCCTCTTACACTTTCTCTTCCGAGGGGGCTCTTCTGCCAAATCAGGAGAGGCCTCGGAAGAGGATGAGATCCCCACAGGGGATTCCTGAGGAGCTGGCTCTCTGCGGTCCAGGATGAGAGAGTGAGTCGACTTGACCTGAGGCACCGAAGAGGGGGGGGGCGGATGGAGCCGACTGTGGGGTAGAACCAGGTTCTAACACACTCCGCATGACCTCGAACGCACCCCTGTCAGGCAGAGCCAGAGGTCCCCGCTCCGAAAAGCTAAGAACCTCCCTCGGCACCGACAGTGATGGTTCCGAGGCCGATGTCGGAGCCGAACTCACCAGCGCCGAAGCCCCGAGAGGGAGAGCGGGGTCGGACAATGGTCCGATGCCACTCACCCCCCCGGAGCCGACGATGGAAGTCCGGCGCCGAGATTCTTCTAAGGAAGAAATCGGAGCCGACGATGGAGCCGAAGACAATTGTATCGGCTCCGACGCTACCACAGTCTCGGTTCCAAAACGCCCCGGCCCCGAGCCCAACGGAGTCGGAGGAGGAACATATTGAGGGACAAGGGCAGGCATCGACTGATGAGTCGGGCTCTGAAGCATTTGGGCCAGTGCCTCGGACTTGAGAAGTCGACTCACTACCCTCTGAAGGTCATGGTCCGACAGCCTCGATGACCTAGAGGAGTGAGATCTATGGCTCCGTTCAGACAGCAGAGGAGATGCTGGAGCCGAATGAACGGAGCCAAGGGATGGTGACCTAGACCTCTTCCTAGATGTCGGTTCCGAAGGTCTGGTCGGAGCCGACACGGGAATTTCTAATACCTCGGCTCCAGCCGGAGCCGAGGAAACCACAGAAACTGTAGACTGAGACTCATCGGCTCCAGCCGGAGCCGATGTAGACGGAGGTTTCGTAGCCTTAGGTCTCGGCTCAGTAGCTGGAGCCGAAGACCTAGAAGCCTTGGAGGGCTTTCCCGAAGAGACAGTAAGGGACCCTCAGGCTTGAGTAAACCTCTCAGAATCAGTTTGTTTTTTCTTTCCTGCAGGACCCTGGGACTGTAGCCGTGGCATACAGCACAGGAGTCCTGCAGGTGCAAAGGCCCCAGGCAGTAGACACAAGAAGTGTGACCGTCTGTCAGAGACATTTTCTGACAGCACGAGTCACACTTCTTGAAGCCTGAGACCTTTGAGTCTTTAGACATTTTAGAAAAAGTGTAATCACACACACCCAGTCAAACACACTGATTACACCCTATCCTATTTTAAACTCAAAAAATAAAACTACCAAAGTTTTAAATTATGAGAAAACACACACACACCACTAGGGGATGGAGGAAGAAGGCCTGTAGGCCCGAGGGAAGAACTTATAAGTTCTTGTGGAGAAAAAATGGGATTTTAGAGAGAAAGTGGGGAAAATTCCACTAAACTAAGGGAAACAAGTGTTAAAATTAAAATTAAAGGGGTTTAAGTATACTAACTTGAATCTAAAGTTACTCACCAAGAAGCCGGTAGAAAACCAACACCTCGATCGCTGTAGCGGCAAACGAGATCTGAGGTAACTCACGCCTAGCATTGTGGGATATAAGGGGAGCCTCGAGCCGGTGGAACCAACTCTCGAGCTTTTAGAGTGGCCGAGTCGGAGCCGAGGTTGGCTCCGAACCCATCCAGCAAGAATGAAGGCGAGATAGACAACTTAACATCTGATGTTAACACTAAGTGGTGCAACTGGTAGCACACTTTCCTTGGTGCAGAAGACAGAGGGTTCTACTCCTATAATGCGTAAATCAACTGCAAACAGTCCAGTGCAGCATAATGGGGGTGCTGCACCCCTGGTGCGCCATCCTTTAAATGAGATGTTAAACCAAAACCCCATCTTTTTGAACTGGTGGTAGCTCAGGTGGATGTAAAAGATCTCTCAGCAACTACCGAAAAGAGTAGACAAAGTTCCTTGATCCCCTGGCCAAATTCCCCTGATCAGAATAAATTCTAAATCAGATCTTACCTGAAGAGAGGCTACTAGCCTAGTCTAACCTGGTCAAAGGATAAATTACATATAAAAAATAAAATCTCCACAAGGACATTTATCCAAAAACCTACTCCTCTATTTAATTCTCAAACTCCTGCACATTTCATCTCCTCTTTCCACTTTAATTTATAAACGTCTGCCTATATTATGCATATGAGCCTTGAATACACATCTCTACACAATCCCTTCAAATCTTGTTCTATGAAGAGAATCAACTTGTCCCACAACGTTCATCCTCCTCCCATCCCAAATTCATTTAACTCAAACACGTCACACCTGCATATAAAATTAGACTGACTAAACATTTGCACTGTTTCTATCTTACTATCCATAATTAAGAGCTTACAGTTTTATAGCTTTTGTATTACCTGTTTTGTCTGTCCCAACATATCCATAACTGGCATAAAAATCATTTTTAAACCAGACACCCAAGTACTTTATCTGATGTCCCAAAATATGGGTATAGCTGAACCAATTCATGTGTAGGTAAATAGTATTTATCTTGACTAATTTTCTCCCCAGAAAGACCCAAAATACACTCAAAATGCTCCACAAAACTGAAATGCCCATTTCTGGACTTAAAAATTAAAAATATCATCATCTGCAAGCAAGACCAACATATTACCATACAAGTTATACTCTTTAGTTTGAAAGTCTCCTGTTTGCATTGCCAATGGCTATAAATAAGGAGGAGGGGCACAGAGAGAGAGAGAGACAGAGGGCACCACTGCCTAGTTCTGTTCAAACACAGCACAGCAGAGAGAAACCTTCTCACCTTAATTCTTGCTGTTAACCCTTCACATATCTGTTCTAATTAATGTTGTTATTCTATCTGGGAATCCAGTCTATCAAATGCTTTCTCTGCATTAAGACCAACGAACAGCAGCAGTATTTTCTTACATTCTCCTTCCCTCTGGGCCATCATTGCTCTATTAATGTTGTCAAGTGTTTGCCTCCCCTTGAAAAAAAAAACAGAGTTATATCAATCGATATTTGGCAAAACCTTTACCTTTCTCTTTAATACAGATTAACACTTTATAATCGTGGTTTAAAATTAAAATGGGCCTATATGAAACTGAATCTAATGGGTCCTTACCGTTCTTGGGTATTACAGCCACCACAGCTTTCTTTCAAGCTGCTGGTATTTCCCCACCATCTAAAATATTGTTAAACCTCATAGATTTGTCACTTTCTTCTCTCCTAACTTCCAAACTTTGAACACCATCTGTTGTTGGAGACGTCAATGTTGATAGATAAGAAAATCACAATTTTTATATCACTTCTGCCCATCTTAGCTAATGTGTTAAGCTGCCTTCATCTAACTTTACCACATTGAAGTATTTGATGAACACATCCATTTGAGCTTATTCCTGGTTTCCACATTCTTCTGCTTTATATAAACTTTCTGAAATATCTCTTAACACTTCTCTACAGGATCTCTGGTTATTTTTCCTTGCCATAGGCTCACAAAATCTGGTGACAGCCCTTTCCAATTTCTAAAATGAAGCACCAACTACGGACCAAGTGCCAAACAGTCACAATTCAAAGGAAAAAAGCACTCAGACTGCTACTCGCCCACAAACTTCTTTAACAACACAGCACACCCAGTAGAAAATAATGCTGAACAGTTCTCAGTACGTTTTCGTCCAAGACTTCATCAGAATGGTTAGAAACAAAACTCCCTCCCATTTTATACAAAAACCACTTCATCAATAAAGCAATAAGAACAATTAAAACAACTCATTAAGCTTTTTAACCTAATTAACATAACCAAGAACTTGCTTGTGAATATAGTGCTTAAACTGCATAAAGTTACTATATAAACGTTCCTGTACATTTCATACCTTTAAAATCTACTAATCCCTATTTATCCAATCATTGCAACATAAACATTTAATAAAATATCTATGTTAAAATGTGAATATATTAAAACATATTAAACTAAACCATATTAAAGTGAATGCATATGAAAAACAATGCTTTGCTGTCATCTAGTGACCTAAAAGTTCATTACATTAACCAATTTAAAACATCAAAAATCTAAGTGTCAAACTGTCTAAAACCACGGGATAATTAATACCTGTATATTAAAAATCTGACTTATTAAAACATTAAAAACTGTCTGAGGGATATGTAGGGTTTAAGTACTTGTGTACAAAAATGAATAAATGAATAAATAAGGTGCTTGGTCACCCTATAATTTAACCACTCTTAAATTTCAATACAGGTGCAACGGAGACAATCTCATTAAGCCCTGGCCATTTATTCGCCTCAAGGAATAACTGCCAGTACACTTTTCAGTATTCAATTTCTCTCCCATGGTCCCCCACGAATATCCATCTGGACTTCTTCTAGCACAAAAAAATACAAAAGTAGCCTCTTTGCATGTCAAAGTATGTTTATAGAGGGCATTCCTATTATTGCCCTTTTTAATATCGTAACTGTGCTCATATATTCTTCTTTTTAGGCGCCTTTTAGTCTTTCCTACATAAAAACCACCACATTTTCCACATAGTGCCAAATACATTAGCCCTTTAGAGTCTCAGTTAGAATAACACTTTGCACTAATGCATCTATTTCTACTAGGGATATAAACATCTGATTTGTTAACAATAAAGGGGCACTGTGGACAAGCACCACATTTATATGCCCCTACCCTTCTAGATCATTTTTCTATGCCCTTCTTCTCCAAAATATTTTTAATACTTTTAACCTTCCTGAAAACAAATTTTAGGGGGTAGTTCAGTTCAATATTCAAATCCGATAACTTACTAAACTTAACCCACTCCTCCTTCACAATCGTAGTAATGGCTCCTGCATCTCCACTATAATCCATTACAAAAATATTTTCCACCCTATAATTACTATCATTCACCTGTTGGTTGTCACCTATCCCATTATTCTCCATTCCTAAAATAGGTGCAAAGCTATTACTTATATTTTCTTGGACTTCAGCAAAAATTTCATTAATAATTTTCTCTGGGTATCCCTTATCAAGGAACATACTCTTCAACAGTTCAACTTCTTGTATAAAATTCTCATCTTCTGATGTCATTCTACTACCCCTGACGTACTGACCTTTCACAATGCTCCTTTTTGTGTCAATGGGTGGGAGCTCTGGAAATGCAGAAAGGAATTGCAGTAGGTAGCTTTTCTACGTACCTTTGAAGTGAACCTATTACTGTCATAGTCCATCCCTATATTCACATCCAGGTAATCAATAGAACCATGTCCTACTTTATAGGTGAACCTTAAAAAGTCTGTACCGTTGGTAATATAGTTCAAGAATTCACCAAATTTTTCCTCATTATCTATCCAGAAAAGGCAGATGTCATCCAAAAATCATTGATAAAGAACCCAACAGTCCTTATACACAGAATTAAAGATGAATTTCTTCTCCCACCAGGCCAACACCAAATTTGCAAAGGTTGGGGCACACATGCACCCATTGCCACTCCAATCAACTGGTGAAAGAATTCTCCCTCAAAATAAATAAAAAATTATGTTTTAAAACCAGTTCCATCAAAGTCCAAATCAAATAAATATCTCTCACTAAAACCTTTGTTGTCCCTTAAAATTTCTTCTAAAAATTCCAAGCCTTCTTTATGTGGGATAGAAGTGAAGAGGTCAACAACATCAATTGCAATAAATAACACACTTTTCCTAAATAAATTACTTTTCACATTTCTGATGAAATCCCAATAATCTTTGATAACATTAGTTGCGTTTATAGAAATATTTTCAATTTAACATCCTTGAATCCTTTCCAACTTCTCTTACTTATGTCACTGGAATAAAAGTTTGTGCTCTGAAGTTATCTAAAACAGTTGCTTAACAGCAACTCATGCATATTACCCAAAAACACTCTGCAGTTGATTTTCTTCCTGTTTTATGTGCGTTGCTAAGCCAGGGGTCTAGGGTTCAGGGAAGACCAGAAGGTGTCTGTACCTGATCTGGTCCTGTGAGAACTCGTCTGAAGGACTCTGTTTTGTGATGGGCATTTCCAAAGAGCAAAGCCCTCAAGTGGCAATTTGGAGGCCTGGAGTCTACAGAACACTGGTCAAGAGAACAGTAAGAAGAAAATTTATCTACATCAGAGAGTTCCTCTGTCTCACACTAAAGAGTAAATTTGTGACCACCTAGGAAGATAACATTTTTCCCCCTTAACTTAAGGAATTCCTGAAGAAAGGTCTTTTTCTGGTGCTAGCTTCAAGGATTTCATGAAAAAAAAAATCCTGTACCACTAAAAAACTTCAGGGAAGTAAACTGGGAATCCCAGGGCACCAGATCCAGACAGCTGTAACTTGGGCAAATCAACAAAAAGTTAGGATTTTTGTGGCTTAGGTTTCACTTCTGGTGTATAGACAGATGTGAAGGCCTCAGGTTGTAGACTGGTAACCATGACTTAAATCTAGTTCTCTTCAACCTCCTCAGCCACAATTTAAAGGAATGCCTCTCTAATAACGCAGTCACCAACACCTCTATATCACAGGGTGGAGTCTAAGAAACAGTTGTGGCCACGACTGACAAAGAGGCTTTGACTCATGATGTGGACGTGACCAGTGGTGTGGTGGTATGGATATGGTCATACTAGTGGACTCTGAACACACTATCAGGATACAGGGGCTGTAAAAGCACTTCGCCGCTCCAAACTGCAAGCCAAAAAGGGTTACCTGGCACAAAAATCATGTCAGCATCCTCTCAAGTAGTCTTCACCCCAATACACTTCTCCTTTATTTTGTTTGGGAGGTTTGACGTCGGACATGAGGATGCCATAAAGTGTACAGCCCAACCACTAACTTGACCAAAGACCCGATCGACCAAAAGTTACTGTACATACACTGGACACAGTTGAGTACATCAAGATCCAGAACCAGGTAAAGTCAAATACTATGAAAATGTCAGTGTGGAATTTGTGTCCCCACACAATGCAGTTATTGACAGCATGCTGCAACATGTAAAATACCAAGCATTGAAAACAGAAAATAAAATTCCCTAATGGTGTACTTAGAGTTTCTGGCAGACTCAACAAATTGATGCTACAATAATGGCAAATGAAACAAGAAAGAATTGAAGATGGTGCCAGCAAACTACTTTTGCTGGAAGGAGAGGGAGTCTAACAGGCCAAGGAGAATGCGAGTTCTGGAATGCAGGCTGGCCTCTGGGCACCAGCAGGAAGGAAATCCCAAAAGTCAACACTGTAACAGTGAACTACGACATCTAAAGGCTGAAAAATAAATCTTACGTTACATGAACTGATACAACACCAAATAAGGTGGGGCACAAACAGGACAATCATTGCACTCACCAGGAAAAATAAACTATTAAAAAAAAAAAACCTGAATACAGGAGGAAAGCACATTGGTCACAATGCTACAAAACCTCCTCCTAGAAATATAGGATTAGTTGTGTAAAATCTTACCATAACCATAGATGTCCTCTACCATGTTGCAGTATTCTTGTTGTGGGATTTCATGCCCTTAGGTGTCTCGTACGTCGGCTCCTATACAAAAGCTTCAGCTTGGCTGTTGCAGCTGCGTTGGACGTCACATGTAAGGCCATAAACCAGGGGCCTTAAATGCATCGCTGTACGCACAATCCTCAGAACTTGAAACTCAGCAGGTAGAGTAGAAGGCCTAGAAGGAGGAGGTGCCAGTGGTGTCAGGTATGGGACCCTGGGGCCCTTCTGTAGTACTGATAGGTCCAGGGTGAAAGGTTTATATTACAACCTAGGGACATGCTGGGATGCAAAAGAGAATGTTGAGAGGGTTATTGACGGGTGGGAAGGAATACTGTAACATGAAAGAGAAAGACATCTATGGTTATGCTAAACTTTTACACAACTATTCTATGTCCTTCTATTCCTATGTTGCAGTATTCTTGTTGTGGGAGAGTACCACAGCTTAGTAGGATGAAAGGGTGGCAGATGCAGACAATTCTACAAAGTCCTGCGGGATTGCCCTGGCGAATCCTGCATGTGCTCTGGAGACCTGAACTAGCTTGTAGTGCTTGGTAAAGGTGTGGATAGTGGACCATGTGGCAGCTTCCATAATGGAAGACATGTCCAGACCTTTAAGGAAAGCCTTGGAGGCAGCCACTGTCATGGTGGAATGGGCTTTTACTCCACTAGGGGACTTTTCCCATGGTGGGAGTAGCAAAGACGGATGGCTTTTCTGATCCAGCATGCAATGGTTTGTTTTGAGAATGCCTTGCCCAATGCTCTGGGATGGAAGGAAACCGTTGCTTTTATTTCCTAATGGATTTTGTTTTGTCCAAGTAAAATCTTAGTTGTCTGTATACATCCAGTGAGTGAAGTATCCTCTCCCCTTTTGGGTTGGAGATGGAAAGAAGGTGGGGAAGTGGACAGATTGGTTTAATGACAAATCGTTGACCCCCTTGGGCATAAAGGAGGGGTTAGTTCTTAGGGTACCCTGTCCTTGTAGAACGTAGTACAGGGGGGCAAGCCATTAAGGCTTATAGCACTGAAACCCTTCTGTCTGAAGTGATAGCCACTATTAGCACTGTTTTCCATATACACATTTGAAGGGAAGCTGACCCAGTGAGATCAAATGAGTGTTGGGTAAGCTTTTCCAGGATAAAGTTGAGGTCCCAGGGCAGAGGGATAGGCTTTTTCTGGAGGTCTTATGTGTAACACCCCTTTAAGGAAGAGGGTGGGAGGTTGGCATAATGGTTAAGGTGTTCACCTTACAAACACAAGGTCCAGGGTTTGATTCTCAGATGGGGTAAATGGCTAGGCTTAAAATGGCCCACAAAGGCAGTTAGCCTAGTACTAACCTATGAACCTATAAGCCTGGCTAGCAAGGGAGGGTCTAGAGGCAAGCTGACTGATATTGTGGAAAGGTGTACTTTCACTGAAGAATAGGAAAGTCCAATTTTATCACTTGACACACAACTAAGGGGGGATAAACAATGCAAGGGTCCCCTTCTCTTGTCTAGACACCATTTAGTAAATCTTTCCCATTTAGCTAGGCATAACTTTCTTGTTTTAGGTTTCCTGGCCTCCCTCAAGAGTGAAAGCACGTCCACTGAGTAGTGGTGCCTGAATGGGGATCAAAAGTTTATCACCCACAGTGTCAGGGACAATATCTGCAAGTGTGGGTGGATGAGTTTCCCCTTTTCTTGTGTCAGGAGGTCCAACTTGTAGGGTAACTTGCAGTGATTGCCCTTGGCTAGATTGTGAAGGCGCAACCAATGCTGCCTTGGCAGGTACAGAGTCACTACCAAGATTTTCGGTCTCTCCTGATTTTCAGGAAGACTTTCTGAATCAGTGGGTAGGGGGGAAGCATAAAGAAATTTCCTCTCTCAGAAGATGCTGAAAGAGTCTACTCTCCAGGGTCTTTGAGCTGAAAGTCTGCAGCTGCCTGTTTTGGGGGGAGGCGAACAGGTCTATTTGAAGAGTGTCCCACTGGTGGACAATATCTAAGACGCTATTCCTGTCCAACATCCACTCGTGTTGTGAAGAGGACGTCCTGCTTAGATCATCTGCTTGCTTGTTTTCCTGCAAGGGAATGTAGGTTGCCTGCAGGGACATAGTTCTGGTGAGAGGCTAGAACCCATATCAACAGGGTTAGTCTGCACATCTGATATGCTTTTGTCTCTCCCTGTTTCTTGAGTTACCACATTACAGTGGTGTTGTCTGTTACTATTTGAAGAACTCCTGGAAGAAGTACAGGGGTAAATGTTTTTAGAGCTAAGAAGACTGTTGTCATTTCCCTCACATTGATGTGTTTGGCCCTCAAGGAAGGGTGCCAGACTGCTTGGACCCTGTAAGATGCCATTGTGGCTCCCCATCCCGAGTCTGAGGCATCTGTATGTATTACATGGGTTGGGGGGGGGTGGGCTAGAGTGGAAGCCCTTGGTTTAGCTGGACTTGTTGGATCCAGCAGCTGATCTCTTTCTTAAGACAGGGAAGGAGGAGAATAACTTGCTCCAAGTGGCTCTGGTGCTGGGACCAAATGTTTTTGAGGTACGACTGCAGCTTGCGTATATGCACTCTGGCCAGTGGGAGCACAGGAATGGTAGCTGCCATTAAGCCCAGGAGTCAAAGGAATTGCCTTGCAGTTATTACCTTTGTCTGTAGCAGCTCTTTGAAGTGGGAGGTCAGGGATAGGACCTTGTCTTGTGGAAGAAAAGCCTTCATTCTGTCCGTTCGGACTCTGCAGCCCAGAAAAATCTTGTCCTGGTCAGGGTTCAAGGAGGAATTTGGAAGGTTGAGGGTGAACCCTAGACTTTGTAGAAGGAACATGGTGGAAGTGCAGATGATTTGAGAGGGTATGTTTGGACTCTGCCAGTATTAGGATGTCATCCAGATAGGGTTAAATCTGAATTCCCTGAGTTCTGCAGAAGGCAATGGCTGGGGCCAGGGATATTGTGAATACTAAGGGTGCAGTGGACAAACCAAAGGGCAAAGCAGTAAATTGGAAATGAAAGGAGGGCCCAGAGAAACACAGAAATCTTCTGTGGGAAGTTCTGATTAGTATGTGAAAGTAGGCCTCCTTTAGGTCCAAGGTGGCCATGAAGGCCTTGGCTGGTATGATATGAAGCAGATTTGGAAGTGACAGCATTTTGAAGGTGGGCACTTGAAGGTAAAGATTTAAGAAGGAGAGATCCAAGATGGGTCTCCATAGACCGACTTTCTTGGGAACCAGGAAGTGACGGGAGTAGGAACCATATCCTTACAGCCCCTGAGGGGACAGGTTCTATGGTACCTAGCTTCAGAAGGTCTGTCAGAACCTGTGGAAGGAGATGCAGTGGTTTTTTGGGAGGGAAAGGGATGCCTCTCATGGGTGTTTTTTCTTTGCAGGAGGGGAAATATTTCTGTAGTAAGGATAGTACCCATTAGTCCAAGGTTATAGTTTCCTAGAAGAAGCAGCAGTGGGGAAGGCGTGCTGAGAGTGGCAGGGGGGCAAGCCACTCAAACACTGCTGGGGGCTCCTCTGTCCTGAAAAGGTCATCTAGGTTGAAGATGCGAGGCAGCCGGTCTGGAAGTGGTGGGTCTTCTTGCACCTCTTCTAGATCTGGGAGAGGAAGTACCCGCATGGGCCGGGTTTCACCTTACAAAGGGGGCTTTAGCTGGATAGTTTCTGTAGTACTTGGGAATGGGGGACACCGATAAATGTTTAACATCGTCCAATTCTTTACTTTCTTCTTGCAGATTTTTAAAAAGATCTGCAGAGTGTTTTCCAAAAAAGAAATAGTGGTTCAGGGGGGCATCCAAGATCTTTGACAAAGTCTTCTGGGAGATTCTGAAGTCTCAGCCAGGAGTATCTCCTGAGAACTGAAGCAGATGCTGCAGAGCGAGTAGATGCTTCAGCAGCATCATAGCTGCATCTAATAGAGTATCTGGCTACTTGTGAAGCTAGAGAAACTCTCGAGATGTAAGCCTTAATGGGGCAGTCAGGAATAGTGGCCAGCATTTAAGAGGCTTGAGAGACCAAGTCCAGAGCATATTTTGTCATATGTGTCCGACAGTTAATGACTCTGAAAGCCAAAGTGGAGGAGGTTCTAGACCTTCTTTCCAATCCTAACCATAGATGTGCTATGTTTATCATTGCGTAGGAGTGAGGCGGAGGGAAGGAGTCTGAATTGCTAATCAGGGTAGGTGGCAATCACTGCTGGGTCTGGTAAGGGTGGTTTGACTAAGAATTTCTGCTCATCAGGCCCCTTGTAAAAGCAATCTAGCTGCTTGGCGGCAGGTGGCTGTGAGTCTGGAAACTTAGATGCAGAATTAAAGGCATCCAGGTATGCAGGCAGAACAAGTGGAACAGCAGAAAGGGAGGGGGATTCTACTTGCAGAAGCTCAAAATACCTTTTTTGGGTTACCTGACATTTGTGAGGTACCCCATCTGAAGTAGTCTTTCATTTTGGTGATAGTCTCAACAAATGCGATATCCTCAGGGGGTGAATCTCTCTCTATAGATTCCTCATCAGGAGGTTAATACTCCTGCTGTGCAAGCAATTTGGGAGGTGTAAGATATAGACTCCTCAGAGGAGGAAAAGGATGAATCATGCTCTTCCTCCCTAACCTAAGATGTATGGGGGTGGGGGGGTGAAGCAGGTCTAGGGCTGAGCAAAGGTAGAGTAGTGGAGGATGGGGCTGAAGGCCTGCATCAGGGAAGAGGTGAAGGATTGCCAGTCAGGTAGGCCTTCTGCAGCGGGAGAGGCATGCTTGGTTTTCTGTTTCTTTTTTTGCTGGGGTAGATGCTGGAGCAGGCCTGGAATCGGGTCTGGTAGGAAAGCATATCCGAAGGCAGGATCCGGGTCGGAGGTTCAGCAGATTCTGGTTCCCCCTTGACCTGGACGGTAGTAGGAGTCCGGGTTGGCTCCGGGGACGTGCCGGTTGTCGACTGAGCAATGGCTTCAACAAAAGTAGTCGTTGAAGTCGAAGGATCTGCCAGGCATCACTCAGCTCCTAAATCAGCAGCTGGCGAGGCGTCCGGTAACAGAGCGGCAGGCAAGGAAGGCCTAGGAAACTTGGCCTTCTTACACGGAGGTTCTGACGCAGCCTCAGAGGTGGGATCCATCCTTAGGGCTAGCCGCTTATTGTGCTGGTTTTCTAAATAGAGGTTAAGAGCAGCCAGATGGCTGCGTATGGTCTTCGGTACAAACAACTTGACAAATGGAGCAAGTGGTATGGTCGTGCTCCTGGCATAAACAAAAAACACACCAATCATGGGAGTCTTTATGGGGTATCTGGCACCCGTACTGGCATTTACCCTTTTAACCTGACATCGGCTATAAATTGCTACAACAAACCAAACCTAAGCAATAACAAACCGATATGAAAAGAAAACCCCCAATGGGTTAATTAGCTTTACTGAAACGTCTGATGCGAAGGAGTAAAACAAAAACCCCAACAGGTTACTTAGCTTTACTGAAAAATCTGATGCGAAGGAGTGAAGACACCCTGCATCGGTCTGTGGCTGAAAAGTTCTGAGGATTGTGTGTGCAGACTTCACATTTAAGGCACTGGTTTATGGCCTTACGTGTGACGTCCAACAAAGCTGTAACAGCCAAGCTGAAGCTTTTGTATAGGAGCCAACATACGATTCGGTTGAGGGCAGGAAATCCCACAACAACAATAATGCAACATAGGAATAAGAAGGCTATCTACTGTTGTTGTGTCTTTCGGCTTTTCCCGGTTAGGGGTCGCCACAGCGGAACTCTGGTCCGCTAATGATTGGCAGTAGATTTTTACGTGCCGAGTTGCCGGCCTTGACGCACAACCTTCAACGAAGGTACGCCCATTCACGCAGGTCTCCACACAGAAGATGCTCTAGCTGAGAATCGAACAGGACGTGCAGTTGTGTACACTTACCATTAATATAGATGTTAGACTGTATTCACTGTTGCAGTCATCACATTTGGGTTATCCCTGCCAATGTAGCCCTCGGCCAGCCTTAATACCAGAGACTTAGTATTTCTGCGTCGATTGCTGTCACTTGAGGACTGACGTCAGGTCATCAGTAGTATAAAGTAAGGCAGCCGACAGCATTACATCAGTTTTTCTTGCACTAACCTGTCAGGAGCCCCCAAAGTAGGCCAGGTTCTGGTGGAAGAACCCCACCAGTGGAAAATAAAGACCAATATGTCCCTTGTAAGGAAAGGAGAAAAACAAGGAAGAAAGGTAATAAAAGGAGAAAGAGAAGAAAGGGGGATGGAGGGTGGGAAGCCAGGACTGCAACAGTGAAAACACTCCAACATCTACATTTATGGTAAGTGTACACCAACTGTACTATGTTCTTCATATTTCACTGCTGCAGTCATCACATTTGGGTTGATTCCCAAAGCTAAGGAAATGGGTGGAGGCAGTCAAGGAAACTGGGGTCTGGCTAGGATGCCCTGCAAGACTGCAGAGGCAAACCCTGCCCTGTATTTGGAGGTGGTAATGTTTGGTAAAAGTGTGAACAGATGTACAGGTGGCAGCCTCCAAGATGTCCCTGGTGGGGACTCCTCTAAGGAAAGCGCCAAAGGTGGAGGCTGCTCTGGTGGAGTGTCCTGACCCCCTTGGGGGGAGGCTTTCCATGCTGTTTGTAGCAGAAATGGATGCAGTGTGCTATCCATTTGAAAATGGATTGCTTGGAGATGGATTTGCCTTCTAGCAAAGCTAAGATCAGCCTTTCTGAAGGATTTGGTCCTCTCGACACAGAACCTGAGCTATCTGTGCACATCTAGACAGTGAAGAATCCTTCCCCCCTTGTTCTGGGGATTAGGAAAGAAGGTGGGCAAATGAACCGATTGGTTAAGAGCCATACTGGACACCACCTTGGGCATGAAGGATGGGTTAGTTCTGAGGGATACCCTGTATGCATGGAAAATGATGAAGGGTTCCACAGCCAAGAGTGCTTGCAGCTCAGAGACTCTTCTGGCTGAAGTGACAGCCAGAAGGAATGCTGTCTTCCAGGAGAGAAATTTTAGCTCTGCATTAGAAGTTGGTTCGAAAGGAGGCAGGGTGAGCTTTTCCAAGACAAAGTAAAGGCCCCAAGCTGGTGTTGGTGTCCTTCTGGGAGCCTCAAGTTGCCAGCTCCTCGGAGGAACTGTTTGATCAAAGGGTGTGTGTAAAGGGGCTGTTCAGTGGGAAAATGAGCAGAAATAGCAGAGGCATGAATTTTTATAGAGGAGAGAGAGAGACCTCTGTGTAGTAGGTCAGCTAAGTAATCCAGGATGAGAGGGATGGAGGGCTGTACTGTATTGGCACCCTTAGCCTGGATCCAGGTGCAGAACCTTTTCCAATTAATTGCGTAAGACTTTCTGGTGCTAGGACATCTGGCCTCAAGAAAGTGAAAGTGAAAGGTTCATACTAGGCTAACTGCCCTTGCGAGCCATTTTAAGCTTTGCCAGTTATCCCTTGTGAGACTCAAACCCTGCACCTTGTGAGTGTAAGGCAAACACCTTAACCATTAGGCCACCCTCCCACCCTACATCCAGAACCTGTTTACTGAGGAGGGCGGATTGGTTCAGGGTTAAGGGAAAAAAAGCCAAACTGAGTATCTGCAATTGGGGATGCATAAATTCGACTTCCCTCTGGGTCAGGTGGTTTGGAATTTGAGGAAGATGCCATTGAGGCAGCGGGGACAGGCTGCACAGCAAGGGGTACCAGTGTTGTCAGGGCCAGTCTGGAGCCAAGAATAGTCCTTGGTTTTTCCTACCTTATTTTGAGCAGTACCCTGGGGATGACAGGAAGGGGAGGAAAGGCACAGATCGAGAGATTGACCCAGGTGAAAGACAGGGCATCCACTTTCCAAGCCATGCAGTGTTGCTCCCTGGTGCAGAATTTGCTGAGCTGATGGTTGGTGTGGGAGGCCAATAGGTCGACGTTCGGGGTTCCCCATTTCTGAGTTATTAGGGTGAAGATACTGCTGTTGAGCTGCCATTCCTGCGAGTCCAGAAGGTTTCTGCTTAATTGGTCTGCCAGAGAGTTTAGAGAGTCTGGCAGGAATTATGTTAACAGGTGCAGTTGTGTGGAAGAGACCATCAGCCAAAGGGTCATGGCCAGCCTGCAGAGAAGGTAGGAGCGAGTCCCTCCTTATTTGTTGATGTACCACATCACAGTGGTGGTGTCTGTTTTGATCAGGAGAGCCCCTGGAGAGAGTAGGGGTCTGGAAAGCTATCAAGGTGTGCTGCAGAGCCATCATTTTTTTTTTTTGATGTGCAGGGGGATTTGCTGTAGGCTCCATTGGCCCTGTATGCACCTGCCGTCCAGGTGTGCACTCCAAGCGTAGTCTGACGAGTCTGTGGTGAGGGTTTTTACAAAGGCCAGGTGCTTGAGCAGCTTTCCCTGGCTGTCTGCCTGAAGAAGGCAGTCATCTAAGTATGGGTAAATCTGAATATTTCTTTGCCTGCAAAAAGAAATGGCTGGAGCCAGACATTTTGTGAAAACTTTGGGAGCAGTAGATAAGCCAAAGGGAAGTGCAGAGAACTGAAAGTGTTGATATCCTGCCCTGAAGCGGAGATATTTCCTGCATGATTCCCTGATAGGAATGTGGACATAGGCCTCTTTTAGATGTAGGGTGGCTAGCCAAGTGACCTTGGAAAGCATGGGTAAGCAGCTGTTGGAGGGTGAGCATTTTGAATTTTAGGATCACCAGGAAGGTGTTTAAAATGGATAGATCAAGGATGGGGTACCAGGTGCCTTCTTTTCTGGGGACATGAAAAAGTCTGGAGTAGAAGCCAATTATCTGTTCTGCAGGAACGTGTTCTACTGTCCTCAGACAGCAGGGAATGGATATTGCTTTTGTGCCTCTGCCCACTGATTTGGTGGAAGATCTGGGAACCTTTTTGGGGTTGGAAAGGTGTGGAAGGAGAATTTGTAACCCTAAGACACGATGTTCAGAACCCATTGGTCCTTGGTAATGGTGGCCCAGGTGCTTGAGTGAAAGGAGAGTTTTCCTCCTAGGGGTAAGTGAAGGTGGGCAGAGAAGAGGGTGGGAGGAGGTGAGTCACTGAGTTCTTATCATAAGGGGGTGGCTTCGAACTCCCTAGCTTTGAAGTGGAGTCCACTGCTTAGATCTCTGCATTCCCTGGGGCTGCTGTCTGGGGGTTCTGCTTCCACGGGGCCTAGGCTGGGCCTGTTTACTTGGAGCAGGAAAGGACCAGTGCTTGAAGGGACAATGCCTGCTGAACCTAGAGGGCTGGACCTGCAAGAAATATTTAACTGCATAGATTTTGCTTTTTCTTCCATCTGCTTTAGTGCCAAATAAGTTATCTTTGTGCAAGGGGGCATCCAACAATTTAGATTTGACATGGTCTGGCAGGGGTGGTTTCTTAAGCCATACAGGTCTTCTAAAGACAGATCCAATGACTGCTGCCCTGCAAGAAGCTTCTAGAGTGTCAAAACCATTGAGCAAAGTGTGTTTAGTTACTTGACTTGCAGAATGCAGTCTTGTAAATCTTTAGATTCTGCGCAAGCAGGAAAGGAAGACATTTTTTGTTTAAGGAGTTCCAAGGTATGTTACTGATATTTCAGCATATGGAACTGACAATTTAGTGTCCTGATAGCAAGAGTAGCTGAGGTGTATGCTTTTTTACCCCATCTGTCCAAAGCTCGGGAATCACTGTCTGAGAGGGTGGTATTCCTTGCAGAGGTTGCTTTAATCCGCTTTGACCCTTGAGAAATTACATCAGGGTCAGCTTTTGGATTTTTAAAAAAAAGATATTTGTGTGAGTCAGGGACTCTATAGTACCAGTCTGGTTTTCTGGGAGCAGGATGTAGGGCGTCAGGAGTCAAGCTGGATTCAAGGAAACCATCATCCACAACATCCAGGACTGGGGGGGTGGCCAAGGGTCTGTGTTGTGGAAGATCTAGGAATTCCCTGAGTCTCTTTTTAGACTGAGGGTAGTCCTGACTCTCCCATTGGAAATGCTCCCTTAAAGTATGCAAGGTTTCCCCAAAGGAAAAATCCTCTGTGGGAGAGGCTGAAGAATGGAGTCCTCTGCATCAGAATCCTCATAAGTGGAGAGGGGTTGCAGGTCTTCATAGTCAGATGCATCAGATTCATCTGACTCTTGTTCAGACAAAACTACAGGGAACAGATCTTTTTTTTCCTTTTTGAGGGGGTAGCTTGGCTTCCCCTGATCAGCATGATAAGGTCTTCTGCCATTTTAAGCATTTGAAACAGACAAGGTAGCAGGCGCCTGAGAGTGGGTAGTCTGTTTCTTGGGTGTTGTTCGAACCCTGGGCGTAAGAAACTCAGTTTTTGAAAGAACGGCAGTCACGAAAGAAGTCACTGGTTTGCGTAGAGAATCGGTAGTATGAAGGAAGTCCTCGGAAGCTGATGCCTGCTCAGCAGCTCCGGACCCATCCAAAGTAGAGATGACCACAGGATCCTTAGTCGAAGAGTTTTGTGGCATACTGGACTCCGAAAGGGTATCGGTAGCGGCCTGCGAATCAACTGAAGAAGGCATCAGGGGCTGCAAAAGCGCCTCACTGAGTACCGGAGGACTGACTACTAGCTTAACAGAAGCGTCGTTGGTAGGTCTGGACCTGTGAGGTCCGTCTCTGTCTATCTTTACATTTTTTTCGGAAGATCTGCTGTCGGATGGCTTACCTGAAGCCATATTGGAATTCAAGGACTGTAAACAAAAATAGCTGGCTACAATAAGGGCCCAACGATGGATAGTTCTGGTGTTGAACAAAGCACAGAATTGACATCTGGGGACGTCGTGGTATGGCCCTAAACAAGTGACGCAGTAAAAGTGGAAGTCTCGGTGTGGTATTTGCTTTCCACAAGCAAGACCATTATTAACTTTTTCTGATATCGGTTAGTGCAAGAAAAAAGGATCCCCAACGGAGTACTTAGCTTCAGAAGACTTCAACTTCAATTCGGAAATGAAAACTCAGGTAGCGACTTGTGCCAAGTGCTTCTGCTTCGGGCTCCATGGCAAGAAAGACTGATGTAATGGTGTTGGCTGCTTTACTTTATACTACTGACGACCTGACATTAGGCCTCAAGCGACAGCAACAGGTGCAGAAATACTAAGTCTCCGGTATTCGGGCCAGCCGAGGGCTACCCTGGCAGGGATAAACCCAAATGTGATGACTGCAACAGTGAAACACAAAGAACATCTAGCAGAATTTTCTCTCTCCTTTCTATCAAGCAGAATTAAGCTTAAATTCGGTCATCAAAGTTCTTCAATCATTCTGACTACAGTGATAAACGCTTTTTAGTAGTACGCAAACTGCACAGACTATAGAATTTAAGGTCAACAAACAAGAGACACCAAACTAAAGCAATATAATACTTGAGAATGGTTTCAGTTTGTTCTGCAAGACAAAACTACGCTCACTTTAACATTCACAATCAGCAACACACAAATGAAAACCAGTCCGAGAACTGACATCTTGCTAGAACACATTCTACAAAGCAGGCCAAATGCTACACAGTGACTCTGCTAGCTTCATACCTTTAAGGAGAGAAAAGCACCAGAGGAGTCAAATGTTCCCATCTCTTCATCTTCATCATCCATACACCATTCAGGCAGAAGGTCCTTATCATCCTCAAAATTGTCACTGCTTGACCTGTTCCTTCTTGGTCCCCGCTCTTCGTCTCTCTCTCGGAAATCAAAATCAAATTTTCTCCGACGGTCATTGTGATCCCTCCAGCCTGCAGATCGTGCACCCTCTGTGCTCAGATAGGGACATAAAGGCATAACTGTTAAAGATGAACGTACCCCACTTAGACTGCAAGCTGCATAATAACTTAGTCATATTTCACATTTTTCAACAATTTAATTTTCAACAATCGCAGTATAGAACAGATAATTTCTATAATTCGGCAGTAAAAGATTAGTTTTTAAGTACATCTGCTGACCACTGACAGGACTCAACTCACTGGGTTATTGACGGATATGTTCCCTTTCTTCTAGATACGTTACAGCCCTCAGAAGCTCTGATGTGCAGGGGTGTAACATACCCTGCCAGAGGACATTCCATGATGTCATCCTATTCAGGGGCAGAACATGATCAGCTCTAGTAATCACCAGGTTGTTCCCAACTATACAATGAGCACATTCTTCTAATGCAATACAAGCAGTCCTCCAGTTACAGACATCCGACTTACAGATGGCCCATAAATAAGTACGGGCTGCCTCAATGTTGAAAATAACTTGAAAACACATGAAAATCTTTAAAGTTGCTCCAGTCTTACCTTAATATGAAGAACTCTGTTGTACTTTCCTTTTCAAATGAAACGCACTGAAACGGGGGTATACATGGAAAAATAACACCTTTATTAAACACAAAACGCTTTTGCCCCTACAACCTGAGACTTCATCAGAATACAATGTTACACTACAAAGACAAGTTAAATATTCCTCCAATGCTCACAATAGGTTAACTGACAACTAGAAAAATTAAGGAAAAAGGAATCCCAGTGGCAATTAAGGTTGACTGCTATGTTCCCCCCAGGTTTAAATGATGTTATTTCTATTTTCCTATTCTGCAGGAAAAAGTTGGAAAACTGTAGAATAGATTTTTTTAATAATTTACTTCCTAGTATGGAATCTGATATTTGGGAAGTTCTTATACTAGTAAACTTTTTTACACTTGTTCATATTCCAAATTTTATATTTGTATTCTTTATTTTGAAATGGGTATGCTTTAAAAAGTTTTTAAGGAATGTGATTGGTTTGTCAATTAACCTATTGTTAGCTTTTTCCCCCCCATCTATACCGTCTTTCCAGTGCGTTCTTTCATATGGTTAGTTCGTTTTTCACACAGCACCACACTTGGTTCTTTGTATTTTTGCCTTCATGGAAAACAAGACATCCAACTGGTTAAGAGATCGCTGTGTTGGCGATCTGACTGGTCAAGACTGCTGGCTTGTACAGTACTGAAGCAGTTACTGTACTGTACAACAGAATGGGCAAATGGCATTGCGGCTCACTAGGGGCTAGATGACAGTAGGAGGTCTGGCAGAGGTCAAAGCTTAGAATTTTCTAATATCAACCCCTATTAAAATATCGAAGCAACAGAAAACCCAATTTTTTCCTAGGGAAAGAATTTGGTTGTCCGTTTCTGTTGCTTCAGCATTTTCAGCGCTGTGGTTGAAAGTTATGGGTCGGGTTCAGGTAAGTGTGCGATTGAGTGCGGGTTAACTTACTTAGGGTTAGGGCGCGGGTTAGGTATGTGTGCGATTGTGTGGACGCAAGGGTTAGTGGCGGGTTCGCTGTGTGTGCGATTGTATGGACTTTAGGGTTAGGGCGGGTTAAATGAGTTAGGGTTAGGGCGCGTGTCAGGTAAGTGCGCAATTGTGTAGACATGAGAGTTAGGGCGGGGTGAGGTGAGTGTACGATAGTGACGTACCTTAGGATTAGGGTTTGGGTAAGTGGATAGTCTGTGGTGTGTGTATAGCTTAGTGTAGGGTTAGGTGTAAGATTTTAGGTGTATGTGTGTGGATTGCTGTTTGTTTGGTGTGCTTACGTTGTGTGTGTGTGTTTTGCAACAGCAAATTTAATCCCTAAGAAAAAATTTGCTGTTCTGTATGTTCGATGTTTTCAGCTTTCACTGAATAGCGGTCGATATTAGAACATTCGAAGTTTTGAAACTTCGATGTTCTAATATAGACCCACCAATATCTATTTCTACATTATCCTTAAGAAGCTTCATTTTAAGGGGGGGGATAGAAGACGAAAGGTGAACCTGTAAATGCCAAAGAACGGGTAAAGGGCTAGAACCTCTTCCTTTCCATACAGCTTTGTAGGGGAGGCTGCATACTAATTCGAGTTCTAGGAGTGAATCCATGAAAGATCCTATACCTGTTGACACCTGGTGCACTGGGCCTAAAATAATCACAACAGTTGTGAAAGTATTTCTGAGGAATCCAACTACCACTGGAGCATTTAACTGTTCTAAGATCGTAATAGATGGCTAGTGTGAACCACTGGAAAAAAAAAACGTTATTTACATAGTAGATATTTGTGTGCAAGTGTGTGTGAGAGAGTGTGTGTGTGTGTGTGTGAGTGAGAGTGTGTGTGTGTGTGTGTGTGTGTGAGAGAGTGTGTGAGAGAGAGAGTGTGTGTGTGTGAGACAGAGAGAGAGTGTGTGTACACACACACAAACACACACACACATATATATATATATATATATATATATATATATATATATACACACACATATATATAGATATATATATATATATATATATATACACACACACACACACACACATATACAAACATGTACAACACACACACAAGCAAAGTCTCTAACCAGAAATTCACAGAAGAAAAGCAGGTACCCAACCAGGGTACTTAACTGTCATGATTCCAGGGCAGGTCAAGCTACAATAGATTGTGAATTCGTACTCTGTAAAGTATATACTGAACTGCAACAAGATCGATCTACTGTAGTATACGCAGATAACGGTTTTATAATGCAGATATCCAAGAAGGGAAGGGTAACCCACCGCACCTGGTAGCTCAGAAGTCTGGCAGACAGCGTGGCCAAAGCTCCTGTAGGCTGAGCTACTGCAACAAAGACCATCAGCTGACACTGAAGCATCTAACTCCATGCTGAAGACAATCTAAGAACAGGGCAAAAATTCTCACAATTTAGAGAGCTCCTCAAGCACTGCAACCATGGCAGCACTTTTCTGGGGAAGTACAAAGCAGTGTCTTGATGCCACCCACTAGCATGAAGTTATCCAGGCTAAGGAACACAAGCACACCTTCCTTTTGTAATGTCCATCACAATGGCTACCATCTTGATAGCACAGTAAAATCATATAAGAAATGAAATATCAACCCCTAATATGGAGATGGGGGGGGGGTCACCCCATAACGATACACTTGCTAGCAATCATGAATTTATTTTACTAAACACATTCATTAAATATCACTTAAAACACAGGCAGGTATACATTAAATGCACAAAAAAAAAAACTTTATTAACATGTTTTCCCATAGCATGTATTATACATCGCATATATTTCCTTTCGTTGTAACCATTAGTCGAACATTACATAAAGTGCTGAATTCCTGTCTTCCATTAAACCTCACTGCTACTACTGAACAACATTCTGCATGTATTGTTCCTACAATTTCCATTTATTGTTATGCAATTTGTTCCCTCCACTTTTCTAAAGATTCTTTTTCTAGTTCTTTTAAAAGATTTAACACTTCAAATACAATTGGTTTAACCAATTTCCATTGAATACTAAATGCTTTTTTGGCAGCCAACAAAATTAAGGTCTTACTATGCGTAAACAACTGAGATACTGAGTCCCAGGTCAAAAGAATAATTTCCACACTTACAGCCATCTGCTCACCCAATACTTGACAGTACTCTGTAGGGAACAATCTGCCACTTTATTAAACTCCCAAAACGTATGTTCCCAGGTACTTCCTACTTCCCCATCTCACCTCCAACATCTGCAATCTGAGGAAAAATTCTTTGAAGTCTTCTTTTGTTTGTGTCTTTCGGCTTTTCCCGGTTAGGGGGTCGCCACAGCGGAACTCCGGTCCACTGATTGGCAGTTGATTTTTACGTACAGTCTTGCCAGGCCTGACGCACAACCTTCAACGAAGGTACGCCCATTCACGCATGTCTCCATGCAGAAGACGCTCTAGCAGAGAATCGAACCAGGCAGCATCTTACTGTGAGGCGACAACGCTACCACAGCACCACCACCGCGGTCTCTGAAGTCTACTTACGGTATAAAAATACCTATGCAGAATCTTCCAAGCAAAGATCTTAAACCTTCTGGACTCTTTTGCATACTTGGGAGCCACACATGCCCTCCTCCCCATTGCTCACTTATAAACTGCTTATTCAAGTCTTTCTTCCCAATCTTTTCAGATTTCATCAGATTGCTTCTTATAGATATGCAATATTTTATATGACCTACTAAATATCCTTCAACAGCAGCTTCCGTTCTAGATTTAACTAAAAACTCTACCACAGTAGGTCTTTTACGTATGATTCCCCCATCCTTTTCTTTCTGCCTATGCTCGAACAGCAACTGCTGGTAGGGAAGGCAGTCTCCAAGCCTGCAGTCCAAAAGTCTTGTTGGCTTCATCCCACTCTATTATATTTCCCTCTCCAGTTATTTGGTCCCAATACAGTACAGTTGTGTACACCTACCATAAATGTAGATGTTAAGAGTGTCTTCACTGTTGCAGTCATGACTGTAGGGCTCTCCCATGCCGGCAGGCAGTCCTCGGTCGGCCAGAATCCCAAAGTCTGGGTCCGGCGTCGGCTGTTCAACCATGCTCCCTGACGTCAGAGCGCCAGGAGTACAAAGCTGATAGCCGACACCATGTTCTCCAGTTTTTCTTGCACCAGATGTCAGGAGTCCCAAAATGAGAAAGGTCCCATATCCTTTGCAAATACACCTCAGAAGAATGGTGAAAAAAGGAATCACACAAAAGTAAAAATAAGAGGGGACAGGAGGGAGGGAAACCCAAACTGCAACAGTGAAGACACTCGAACATTTACATTTATGGTAGGTGTACACAACTGTACTATGTTCATCGTGTTTCACTGTTGCAGTCATGACTGTAGGGTAGAATCCCAAAGCAGAATGAAAGGGAGGTGGTCATAAAGTAGAAGGGGTGGCTAAAAGGCCCTGCAAGACTGCAGAAGCAAAGCCTGCCCTAGACCTAGAGTAGAGAGGTAGATTGTAGTGCTTTGAAAAAGTATGCACTGAACTCCAAGTTGCAGCTTCCAAAATGTCTTTGGTAGGAACTCCCCTGAGGAAGACAGCAGAAGTGGCAGCAGCTCTGGTGGAATGAGTCCGTATACTCCCTGGGATTTGATTTCCATGGTTTGAATAACAAAATCTGATTCCATGAGCAATCCATTTAGAAATGGTCTGTTTTGAAATGGCTTTACCTTGGGAACTTGAAGCATAACAAAGAAACAATTGCTCTGATTTTCTGATGTCCTTGGTTCTGTCCAGGTAAAAACGTAGTTGTCTGTGTACATCCAAGGAATGTAAGATCCTTTTCCCCTTTATTTTGAGGAGTGGGGAAAAAAGTTGGCAAGTGGATAGTTTGATTTAAATCCACTTTGGAAACCACCTTAGGTATGAATGTAGGATTAGTCCTCAAAGACACCCTGTCTTGATGAAAAATAATATAAGGTTCCACAGCCATAAGAGCTTGAAACTCTGAAACTCTCCTGGCAGAGGTCAGGGCTAACAGGATGGCTGTTTTCCAAGATAAAAACTTGATGTCAGAAGAGGCAGCAGGCTCAAAAGGAGGTAAGGTGAGCTTTTCCAAAACATAGTTGAGATCCCAAGCAGGAATGGGAGGAGATCTAGGAGGTCTTAAGTTCTTAGCTCCTCTGAGAAACTGTCTCATGAGCTGGTGGGAAAAGATTGGAGGGTCTGTATTATAATGAGCGGAAATAGCAGAGGCATGTATCTTAATGGAAGAGAAAGAGACCCTTATGTAAGAGATCTGTCAGGTAAAGTAAAATTAAAGGAATGTTCGGAAGAAGAGGATCAGAATCCTGAGCCTGCATCCAGGAACAAAATCTTTTCCATTTTCCTGCATAACATTTTCTAGTGCTAGGACGTCTGGCTTCTA
>NC_056739.1:783338190-783358190 GCF_019279795.1 Protopterus annectens | reverse complement strand
AGCTTTCTGTATTACTTGAGAGATCAGTGGGAAAGGAGGAAATGCATACAGAAGTCCCGGGCCAAACTTGGACTAGCGTCCCTGCTGGGTTGGCCTGGTAAAGGGAATAGAGTGAAGTACTCTCTGCACTTGCTGTTTTGGGGAGTAGCAAAAAGATCGCAGCAAGGCTGACCCCACTTGAGAAATATCTCTCTCACTACAGAGTCTTTCAGAGACCACTCGTGAGGCATGAGAATAGCTCTGCTCAACTTGTCCGCAATGTGATTGGACTTCCGGGATGTGCGTTGCTATCAGAAAACGCTGAGAAGAAATCGCCCATTGCCACAGTCTGAGTGCTTCTCGACACAGGGGGTATGATCTGGTTCCGCCTTGTTTGTTGATGTACCACACTACAGACATATTGTCTGTCTGGATTGCAATCGTTCCCAAGGGAAGAGAGTCTTGAAGGGCTTGCAACGCTAAAAGCACTGCTCTCATCTCCAGAACATTTATGTGCAAGTGGCATTCGTTTGGTTGCCATGTGCCCTGGACTGTCCTGCCCTGATAATGCCCCCACCCGATCAGGAGGCATCCGTTGTCAGAGTAGCAACCGGAGGAGGTGGAACAAATGGTCTCCCCAACAGGAGCTGGGGGGAAGACATCCACCACATGAGATGCTTTTTGCACGCTTGCGTGATCATAATGGTGTGAGACATGGGAAGTTCCTGGTATGACCATTGAGAAAAAAGCATCCACTGAAGGATCCGCATGTGGTATCTGGCCAATGGGAGGAGAGGTATGGCCGCTGCCATGATTCCCAACACCTTTAGAACTAACCTGGCCTTGGCTCTGTTGTTGTTGAGAAGAGACACCAATTTTTGAATGTCTGATATCCTTTGGTTCGTTAGTGTTGCAGACATGTTTACAGTATCTAAATTTGCGCCTATGTAGGTAATAGTATGACAAGGCGACAAAACAGACTTTTCGCAATTTATTGAGATACCCAGTTCTTGACAGACGCGAAAAGTGTAATCTCTGGCCATCAAAAGGAGATGCTTGGTGGGAGCTGTGAGGAGCCAGTCGTCCAAATATGGAAACACCTGGAATCCTTGTCGTCTCAGGTGAGAAGCTACCACTGCCATGCATTTGGTAAACACCCGGGGGGCAGTGGTGAGACCAAAGGGCAGGGCCCTGAATTGAAAATGACTGGTTCCCAGCCTGAAGCGGAGGAATCTTCTGGAGCGTCTGTTCATTTTTATGTGATAGTACGCGTCCTGAAGGTCTATAGAGCACATCCAGTTTCCTTTTCCCAATAGGGGAAGAATGGATTGCAGCGTGACCATCCGAAATCTTGTTTTCTTGACCGATCTGTTCAAGATACTGAGATCCAAAATTGGTCTCCAGTCACCTGTTTTCTTTGGAACTAAAAAGAACCTTGAGTAGATTCCGGATCCTAGTTGGTCTGCTGGCACTGGCTGAATAGCTCTTTTGCAAGCAGTTTTGAAATTTCCAAAGCTGCTATATCCCTTTGAGCGGTGGGACATCTGGAAGGGATTTTTTGACTGATTTGGAAAGCGAAGAAAGGGGATAGAATAGCCTTCGAAATGATGGACTGTACCCATTTGTCTTGTGTCAAGGATAGCCAGGCTTCTGGGTACAGTGACAATCTTCCCCGACTGCCTCCGAAGATGGGCAGTCGGGCAACACCTCAGGGATGCTGAAAGGGCTTATCGGAGAACGCTCTCGATTGCCCTGGTTCTGCGGACCCCTCTGCCTCTAGGGCGCGTCTACCATTGTTGTTCCCCCTCTGCCTCTGGCGGGAACCGACTCTGTCGTCAGGCGAAGTCCCTTGGGATTGTTTACGGAACCACATCTTTCCCCCTTCTGGCCTTTGGGGTAAGGCCTAGAAGGAGTAGAAAACGGACTCCGGCGGCAGAAAGGGTCTTGCCATCAGTCTCGCACCTAGTCAGGGTTTCTTTCACTTGTGGACCAAAAGAGATGATCCATCAAAGGGGAGTTCGTGAAAGACGTCTTGAAAGGTTCCATAAATTGCATAGCCGCATCCAGGCGTGCCTACGTAAGGCTACCCCTGTTCCTGCGGCTCTGCTCGCTCCATCGGCCGCATAAGAGAGGCGCATGGAGGAGTTGGAAATAGAATTAAGGATAGCCAGCTGCGTGTTCATTTTTCTTGGAAACCCGAGCTGTAGGGTCCTTAAGCATTTCACTCGCTTCTTTGATCAAGTCCCTTTGAAGGCAGTGAAATGGCACAGGTAATTCAGCGACGCATAGTAAATGTCGCTGAGGAGAACATCCGCTTCCGTACCTATCCATGGACCTAGATTCCTTGTTAGGTGGATGGACAGGCACTGAAGGATCAGCCAGTTCCTTCTTTGTGGCGGCAGCTACCACCATAGCATCCACAGAGACTCCTTTTGATAAAAATTCCTTGTCTGCTGGAGCTGTGATGAATTTGGAGGGTCTCCTGGGAGTGGGGTCCACTGAATCAGGAGCCGTCCATGCCTTTTAGCAACCACCTGCATGAGGGGTCAAGGGGGACACCCAGGAGGTGGAAGGACGAGAGCCAAACGCCTCAAGATACACAGATTGTCCTCCGAAGGGTTGAGGGCTGGCCAATTTCCCCTCTGTTTAAGGATCTCCAGAATGTCTGCAAAGAGACATCTTCAGAAGGGGAACGGGGAACCCTCAGAATCATCCAGTTCTGTGTCGGACGTGATAGACTCAGGTGAGTCAATGTGCTTCCTCTTGCACTTCCTCTTCCGAGCGGCCTCTTCTGCCAAATCAGGAGCGGCCTCGGACCCGGATGAAATCCCACAGGGGGCTCCTGAGGAGTTGGCTCTCTGCGGTCCGGAATGAGGGAGTGAGTCGACTTACCCTGAGGCAGCATAGAGGGAGGGGCTGACGGAGCCGACTGTGGAGTAGAGCCAGGCTCTAACACACTCCGCATGACCTCGAAAGCACCCCTGTCAGGCAGAGCCAGAGGTCCCGCTCCGAGGAGCTAAGAACCCCTCGGCACCGACAGTGATGGCTCGAGGCCGATGTCGGAGCCGAACTCACCAGCGCCGAAGCACCGAGAGGGAGAGGGTCGGACAAGGGTCCGATGCCACTCACCCCTCGAGCCGACGAGGAAGTCCGGCCGAGATTCCTCCATGGAAGAAAGCGGAGCCGAGCGGGCGAAGACAATTGTCTCGGCTCGAGGTGACCACAGTCTCGGTTCCGACACGACCTGGCTCCGAGCTGAAGAGAGTCGAAGGAGGAAGGAGTTGATCGACGGTGACAGGCACCGACTGATGAGTCGGGCTCTGAAGCATCTGGGCCAGTGCCTCAGACTTGAGTAGTCGACTCACCACCCTCTGAAGGTCATGATCGGACAACCTCGATGACCTAGAGGAATGAGACCTTTGGCTCCGTTCAGACAGCAGGGGAGAACCTGGAGCCGAATGAACGGAGCCAAGAGAAGGTGACCTAGACCTCTTTCTGGTTGTCGGCTCCGAAGGTCTTGTCGGAGCCGACACAGGTACCTCGATAACCTCGGCTCCGGCGGAGCCGAGCCACAGAAACTGTGGACTGAGTCTTATCGGCTCCAGCGGAGCCGATAAAGGCAAAGGTTGAACAACCTGAGGTCTCGGCTCAGAAGCGGGCGAAGACCTCGATGCCTTGGGGGGCTTCCCTGTTGAGACAGACAGGGAATCCTCAAGCTTAAACAAGCCGCTCAAAATGAGCTTGTTTTTCTTTCCTGCAGGACCCTGGGGCTGAAGCCATGGCAGACAGCACAGGAGTCCTGCAGGTGCAAACCCCAGACAATAGACACAAGAAGTGTGAGCGTCTGTCAGAGACATTTTCTGACAGCACGCATCACACTTCTTGAATCCGGAGACCTTTGCTTCTTTAGACATAGCCTAACTGGTGAACACAAACACACACTCAAACACACCAGTTATACCCTGTCAAAAACACAATTATAGTAAAATATACTAAAAATAAGTACAATAAGCAGTAGTACTACACAAACACTCCCTAGGGAAGGGAAGGCCTAAGGCCCAAGGGAAGAACTAAAGTTCTTTTGACAAGAAACGGGAAGAAATAGGTTCGGGGATAGAGTTTAATGAACTACACTAATTTAGGAATAATTAAACTAAAAAAAGGGGAAACAAGAGTAACTTTTTATAGAAAAAGCTAAAACTTACCAGGAACCGGTAGAAAACCAACCTCGAAGCTGTAGCGGCAAACGAGATCTAAGGTAACTCTCGCCTAGCATTGTGGGATATAAGGGGAGCCACGAGCCGGTGGAACCAACTCTCGAGCTTTAGAGTGGCCGAGTCGGAGCCGAGGTCGGCTCCGAACCCATCCAGCAAGAATGAAGGCGAGATAGACAACTTAACATCCAGTATTATAAGGAGTTTGCCAGTAGGTCTGTACCCAGAGGGGAAGGAGGGAGGGAAACCTGGACTGCAGCTGTATTAGCACTCTAACATCTACATTTATGGTAGGTACAAAACTGTACTATGTTCAACGTGCATACAGCTGCAGTCATAACAGACGGGTAGAATCCCAAAGCTACGCACAGGGTGGTAGGCACTAGGTGGAACTGGGAGGAGCCAGAATGCCCTGCAACACAGCAGTGGCAAAGCCTGCTCTAGTTTTGGAGTATAAAGGTAGGTGGTAGTGTTTAGTGAAGGTATGCACAGATCTCCAAGTGGCTGCCTCCAAAATATCTTTGGTAGGGACTCCTCTGAGGAAGGCTGCAGAGGTAGCTGTGGCCCTTGTGGAGTGGGGTCTGATGCCTGCAGGTACAGACTTACCATGAAAGGAGTAACAAAACCGTATGCAGTGGCCTATCCATTTTGAAATAGTCTGTTTGGAAATTGGCTTCCCTTGAGCACCTACAGCATAGGACACAAAGAGTTGTTCTGATTTCCTGAAAGGCTTTGTTCTGTCCAAATAGTAACGTAGCTGTCTATGGATGTCTAAGGAATGTAGCAGCCTTTCCCCTTTGTTTTGAGGATTGGGGTAAAAGGTAGGCAAGTGTATGGCCTGATTTAAAGCTACCCTGGATACTACCTTAGGCATAAATGACGGGTTGCTTCGTAGGGAAACCCTGTCCTGATGGAAGATGAGAAAGGGCTGCACAGCCATGATGGCTTGTAGTTCCGAAACCCTACGAGCTGAGGTAATGGCCAGAAGGAAAGCGGTTTTCCAGGACAAATATTGCAAATCTGTTGAGGCAGCTGGTTCAAAGGGAGGCAATGTTAATTTTTCTAGAATGTAATTAAGATCCCAGGCTGGTATTGGTTGTTTCCTTGGAGGTCTTATATTCTTAGCCCCTCTGAGGAACTGTCTTAAGAGTGGGTGGGAGAATAATGGTGGATCAGTGTTGTATTCAGCAGAAATGGCTGAGGCATGGATTTTGATGGAGGAAAAAAAGTCCACTGTTCAACAGCTCAGCTAGATACTGTAATATCGGAGGTAAATTCAGTTTTCTAGGATACTGGCCTTTTTTCTCATTCCAAGCGCAAAACCGTTTCCATTTTGCAGAGTAAGCCTTTCTAATAGATGGCCTTCTGGCCTCCAAAATGACATCCTGCACCTCCTTGGAGAGTAGGGTCTGTTTTGGTGTTAAGGAATTTTCCATGCAGCCAGATTGAGTGTTTTCAGTTGACTGTGAAGAGTTTTGTAGCTGTGCTGAGTCAGTAGAAGAGGCATTAGAGGTAGGGTCCAGGGAGGAGAATGTGTTAGGCTCCTCAGGAGTGGGTACCAGTGTTGTCTTGGCCAGTCTGGTGCGATCAGTATCATCTTCGGTCTGTCTGCTCTTGCTTTCAAGAGCACCTTGGGCAGAAGAGGCAAAGGTGGGAAGGCGTAAACTGTCCGTGCTGCCCAACTGAAAGAAAGGGCGTCCACTCTCCAGGCCTTTGAATGGAATGTCCTTGAGCAGAATTTTGTCAATTGATGATTCCTGTGGGAGGTAAAGAGATCTATGTCTGGCCTTCCCCACGCTTAGATTATCTTTGTAAACACTTGAGGATGCAACTTCCATTAGTGCGGGTCTGTCATATTTCTGCTTAGATGGTCTTCCAGCGTGTTTTCCAACCCTGGCAGGTACTGTGCTTGAAGTTTGATTTGCCATTCCAGAGCCAAGTTCCAAAGTGACATGGCCAGCCTGCACAGGGGGTATGAATGTGTTCCTCCTTGTTTGTTTATGTACCACATTACTGTGGTGTTGTCTGTTCTTATCAATAACTGCCCTGGATGCAGGAGGTCCTTGAAAGCTGTAATTGCATTTATCACTGCTAGCATTTCCTTTTGATTGATGTGAAGGTGCTTTTCCTTTTGGGACCATTTGCCCTGAATGCACCTGTCTGTCATGTGTGCCCCCCAGGCGTAGTCTGAAGCGTCTGTTGTGATGACTTGATTTGCTTGAGGCATGCAGAATGGTAGACCTGTGTTTGTTTGGCATGCTTGGGCCCACCATAGAAATTCCTTTTGCAAACATGGGATTAGTGGTATTATTGTTTCCAAACTGTGGCTGTGTTGAGACCATAGGTTTTTTAGGTACCATTGAAGTTTCCTCATATGCAACTTTGCACATGGGATTAGAAAAATGCAAGATGCCACAAAGCCCAGAGCCTGCAGGATTTTCCTTGCAGTTAGCCTGGTACAATTTGCTAGTATTTTGAAGTACTGAGTTAGTTGCCCCTGTTTTTCTGGCGTAAGATAGGCCATCTGGGTGTTTGTGTCCAAGTTGGCACCCAGGAAAATTATTTACTGAGATGGTGTTAGCCTGGATTTCTCTTTGTTGACTGTGTATCCCAGAGAATTCAATAACAGTGTTACATAAGCCAGATGTTCCAGAAGTATGTGTTTGCTGTCCGCTTGGATCAGGCAATCGTCCAAATAAGGGTAAATTTGTATCCCTTGAAGTCTGCAGTAGGCAATTACTGATGCCAGCCATTTCGTGAATACTCTGGGCGCAGTAGATTAGCCAAAGGGCAATGCAGAGAATTGATAGTGGATTGAACCTGCAAGAAATCTGAGGTATCTTCTGCAGTTTTGTCTGATTGGGACATGCAGGTATGCCTCCTTGAGGTCCAATGTTACCAGCCAAGACTCCTTGCCCAGCATGGGAAGAAGCTGCTGTAAGGTGAGCATCTTGAATTTTGGTACGAGTAGAAATGCGTTTAGGATGGATAAGTCCAAAATGGGTCTCCAATCGGTTCCCTTCCTTGGTACCAGGAATAGTCTGGAATAAAAACCTTGACCTTGTTCGTGAGTAGGTACCTCTTGAATAGCTTTCATGTCCATGAGCTTTGAAATTTGTATTTGAGCCTCTGCCCTTTGATTGTGTGGCAGGTTCGGCATGCCTCTCATTTTTGGAAGTGTGTGAAAATGAAATCTGTAGCCTCTGTTTATAATGTCCAGGATCCATTTGGCTGTTGTGATATGCCAATTTTTTGAAAATAATGCCAGTTTTCCTCCCAAGTGTGCTGCCAGCTGAGACTTGCTTGGCATGCAAAGGGGAAAGTCATTGGGTTTGTTTCCTGTATTGTTGTGCACTGTCTTCGCCACCTCTTGGTGCTGGAGTTTGCCACTGTCTGCCTCTATATGATCCTTGAGATTGTCCTCTGCCCCTTCTGCGCCTGTATCTACCTCTTTGGGGCTTGTCCGTGGCTGAAAAGGACCAGTTTTTTGAAGGCCAATTTCTGCTAAAACGTGGTGGTTGTACCTGTAGAAAAGCTTTGACAGTTTGCATAGATTTAGCTTTTTCTTCCATTTTCCGTAGTATCTCCTCAGCATTAGTACCAAATAATACAGCCTTTTGTAAAGGAGCATCTAGTAGTTTAGCTTTAACATGATCAGGCAAGGTTTGTTCACTAAGCCAGGCATGTCTACGAATGACTGATCCTGTAACAGCAGCTCTACCTGAGGCCTCTAGAGCATCATAGCCACATTGTAATGTGTGTTTACCCACTTGTTTTGCACTATGCATCATATCCTGCAACTCCTTCAAATCTGGTTGTTCAGGTTGTGACATTTTATTCCTTAATTGTGATAACAGAAACTGCTGATATTTAAGCATATGGAACTGACAATTTAAGGCCCTCACGGCTAGGGTGGCCGAGGTATATACCTATTTTCCCCACCTTTCTAAGGATCTAGACTCTCTTTCGGAAGGTAATGGATTCTTAGCAGTAGAGGCCTTCATTCCCTTGGGGCCTTGAGAAATGGTTTCAGGGTCAGCATTATGGCTTTTGTAAAGAAATTGGTGTGAGTTAGGAAGTCTGTAGTACCTATCAGGCTTGACTGGGGCAGGAGGCAGGGAATCCGGATTAAGGCAAGCCTCCGAGTAAACATCATCAAGTATGTCCAGGACAGGAGGTATCGCCAGAGGTCTGTGCTGAGGTAGCAAAAGAAATTCCCTAAGTCTTTTCTTGGAATCTGAAAAATCTTGGCCTTCCCAATGGAAGTGTTCCCTCAAGGTATGCAAGGTTTCCCCGAAAGAAAAATCCTCTGGGGGAAATACAGAAGGAATGGACTGCTCTACATCAGAATCTTCAAAAAGGAGAGTACGAGTGCTCCTCTTCATCAGAATGCTCTGAAATAATGGAGCCCTGGTCAGAAGAGGGAGAATCTTCCTCCACTCTGGGTCTCTTGTCCGGAGGGGGTTGGGAACCCCTGATAAGAGTAATTAAATCCTCAGCCATTTTGAGCATCTGCTTTTTAGGCATGGGACCTGGAGATGGGCCCTGTGCAACAGGCCTCTTGGGATGCATGGCTGATTTGGACTTAGTAAAGGCCTTTATGGAAAAGGAAGATGAGGGTCTGAAGACACCATGGGTGGAAGTGGACCTGTCCACATTAAGAGGCTCAACACTCACAGTGGCTTCGGTAGCTGTAGTCAGGGTATGGGCCAAGGTACCTGCGGTCTCGGTTACAGAAGACACCGCCAGAGAAGTGTCGTCGGTAGTCAGGGGCTGCGTAGGCGCCTCGCTGAGAACCAGACCACGTGTAGCCGGTTTTGGCGTGGTGTCGGTGGAGGCCGCGGACCTCACGTGTCGGTCTTTGTCCTTGCGTTTTTTGGACAAAACGGTAGTCGGAGTCTCCGACGACATTTTATAATCAAAAGCTTTACCAAAAAAGTGCTGGGCTAACTCCGCCCGACGCTTAATAGTGCGTTTATTGAAAGCACAAAAGCGACAGCCCGAGACGTCGTGGTCTGGGCCTAAACAAGGTATACAGAGGGAATGGAAATCCTTATGCGGTATTTGCTTCCCACAAGAAATACAATTGTTAACTTTGTCTGACATCAGTCGGAGGCAAGAAAGGTTTCCCCAACGGGGTACTTAGCTTTAAAGAAGACTTCGGTTACCAAATTTTCGTAATTTCAGGAGCTGGCCGACCGGCACTTGCGAACTGCTTCTGCTTCGGGCACCGCGCAGCAAAAAAGACTGAAGAAAATGGCGTCGGCTGTGTCTTCTATACCCCTGTCGCACTGACATCAGGAAAGAAAGCGACGACAACCGACACCGGACCTAGACTTTGGAATTCGGCCGACCGAGGACCCGCCTGACGGCAGGAGAACCCATCTGTTATGACTGCAGCTGTATGCACGATGAACATCAGGAGGAATAGCCAGGGGTCTATGTTGGGGAAGAAGAAGAAAATCCCTTAGTCTTTTCTTAGATTCCGAATACTCCTGTCCTTCCCAGTGGAAATGTTCCCTCATTTCATGCAAAGTTTCCCCAAAAGAGAAATCCTCAGGGGGAGAAGCTGAAGGAATGGATTCCTCAGCATCAGAATCCTCAATAAGGAGGGAAAGAATATTCCTGGTCGGAAGAAGAAACTGAAGAAACAGAAGCCTGATCAAAGAAATCATAATAAACTTCCTGCCTTGGCCCTTTATCTGGAGGGGGATGTGAACCCCTAATCAAGTAAATCCTCCGCCATCTTAAGTAACTGTTTCTGTGACTTGGGAGCCGGTTCAGAAGAGGCCTGTGTTGCAGTCTTTGATATGGAAGGAGTCTTTGCCTTTGTCTTTGGCTTTGCCTTTATTAGAAGCTGAGTAGGCCTGAAAACCCCTTCGGAAGCCGGTACCTGCACAGCGGCTCCGGACCCATCCGAAGGAGCATTGTCTGAAGGTCCTGCAATAGAAATATTCAAAGGCCTAGTTGGCTCCTCGTGGGAGTCCGTTTCGGCCATCGGTTCCGAAATGGCCAACGACAGGGGCTGCAAAAGCGCCTCACTGACGACGGCCGAACCTGAAGCTGGCTCCGCTTGTGCGATATCGTCAGATTTGGACCTTGGAGGCCTGTCTTTGTCCTTGCATCGTTTGTGAACTCCGGTAGCCGGAACCGTATCAGAAGGCATTTTGTAGTTAAAACGCCTACCTAAGTAATGAAATGCAAAATCCTACCTTCGTTTAATTGTACGTTGATTGAATCTAGCACAAAACCGACAACTAACTACGTCATGGTCAGGGCCTAAGCAAGGAATACAGTAAGAATGAAAATCCTTATGAGGTATTTGCTTCCCACAAGAAATACAATTATTAACTTTTTCTGACATCGGACTGGAGCAAGAAAAAGTTTCCCCAACGGGGTACTTAGCTCTGAGTGGAGAAGAAAGTCTTCGGACTGAAGTTTTTCAGAAAAAATTGTCAGGAGTCAGCCGACCGGCACTTGCGAACTGCTATCACCGCACGGCAAGAAAGACTGGGAACATGGCGTCGGCTGTCAGCTTTGTACTCCTGGCGCTCTGACGTCAGGGAGCATGGTTGAACAGCCGAAGCCAGACCCAGACTTTGGGATTCTGGCTGACCGAGGACTGCCTGCCGGCAGGGGAGAACCCTACAGTCATGACTGCAACAGTGAAACACGATGAACATCTTGGTTCCTTTGCCAGTTTTCTCCAGTAAATGCCAGCCCTCTCTTACCTGTTTTCTGCATCCTTGGTGGTTCGGATAGGGCATTAGAGGTGGTTTCCACAACGAGCACCATCTGTCTTAGGTGCTTGTTCTCAAGGTATAAGTCGAGAGCCTGTAAGCAGTGGCAAAGAGTCTTGGGGACGAACCATTTACAAACGGCACAATTTTGGTAATAGTGATCCCTACCCACACGAGAGAGACTGCTCGTGGGTATCTTTATGGGGAATCTGACTACCAGAGTTGCACTTACTCTTACCAGACATGAACAGACTACAAAAATATAAAGGACTGAAGAAAAAGGCCGGGGTACATATCTTTAATACGAAACAGATCCGACATCCACAAGTAGAAGGGAAGTACAGTTGTGTACACTAACCATAAATGTAGATAGAGTGTTTTCACTGTTGCAGTCATCACATCTGGATTATCCTGTCAGGTGTAGCCTACAGTTGACCCGAATACCAGAGGCTTAGTATTTCTGTGTCAGTTGCTGTCCCTCCAGGGCTGACATCAGGTTTTCAGTGGTATAAAATCAGGCAGCCAACACCATTACATCAGTTTTTCTTGCCCTGACAGCAGCACCCCCCAAATAGGGAGTTAAGTTATGGTGGAAGAACACCACCAATAGAAAGTATGTACCAAAAATAAAAGGAATCCCTGTAAGGAGAGAAGTAGAGAGAAACAAGGGGGATGGAGGGAAGGAAACCAGGGCTGCAACAGTGAATACACTCTAACATCTACATTTATGGTAAGTGTACACAACTGTACTACGTTCTTCGTGCTTCGCTGTTGCAATCACATTTGGGTTGATTACAAAACTGAAGAAATGGGTGGAGGCAGTCAAGAAGACCGTGGGATGCCTGGGATGTGCTGCAAGACTGCGGTGGCAAAGCCTGCCCTAGATTTGGAAAAGATAGGCAGGTGGTAATGCTTGGTGAAGGTATGAACAGATGTCCATTTTGCAGTCTCTAAGGTGTCTCTGGTGGGGACCCCTCTGAGAAATGCTGCAGAGCTGGAGGTTGCTCTGGTAGAATGTTTTCTGACTCCCTTTGGGGGTAGTTTCCCGTGCTGTCTGTAGCACAAATGGATGCAGTGTACTACCCCCATTTGGAGATTGTTTGGATATGGCCTTGCCATCTGATCTTGCTGCGAAGATGACGAACACTTGATCAGTTTTTCTGAAAGATTTAGTCTTGTCCAGTTAGAACCTGAGCTGTATATGCACATCTAGAGAGTGCAGAACCCTTTCCCCCTTGTTTTGTGGGTTAGGGAAGAAGGTGGGCAAATGTAGGGATTGATTGAGAACCACACTGGACACCATTTTAGACATGAAGGATGGGTTAGTCCTGAGTGAGACTGTTAGCATTGAAAATGATGAAGGGCTCTACAGCCATGAGTGTTTGTAGCTCTGATAGCCTTCTAGCTGAAGTTATGGCTAGAAGCAAGGCTGTTTTCCAAGACAGAAATTTTAATTCTGCTGAAGCTGCAGGTTCAAAGGGGGGGGGGGGGGTAGGGTGAGCTTTTCCAAAACAAAGTTAAGGCCCAAAGTTGGGGTAGGAGCTCTTCTGGGTGGACTTAAGTTGTTAGCCCCTCTTAGAAACTGTTTGATGAGAGGGTGTGAAAAAAAAGAGGAGGCTCTGTGCTGTAATGAGCAGAGATGGCAGAGGCATTAATTTTAATAGAAGAGAAGGATAGACGCCTGTGTAGTAGGTCTGCCAAGTAATCCAGGATGAAAGGTAGGGAGGGCTGTGCCATTCCGGCTCCCTTAACCTGGATCCAGGTGCAAAACATTTTCCACTTGTCAGCATAGGATTTCCTAGTGCTGAAGTGTCTGGCCTCACATATAACATCTAGAACTTGTTCGCTTAGGCTGGCAGCTTGAGGGGTGGGTCAGGGAATAACCCAGGCTGCCAGGTTGAGGGTCTGCAATTGGGGATGCATAAATTCTCCATTCCCCGGAGTCAGGAGTGTAGGGATCTGAGGTAGGTGCCATGGTGGCAGGGGTGACAGGCTGCGCAGCAGTGGGTACCAGTGCTGGCATGGCCAGTCTGCGGCAATCAGGACTGCCTTCTGCTTTTTCTCTCTTATTTTGAGCAGTACCATTGATAGGGGAAATGCACAGACCGAGAGGTTCACCCACTGGAAGGATAGGGCATCTACTTTACAGGCCTTGCTGTGAGGTTCCTTGGTGCAGAATGTTCTGAGCTG
Source organism: Protopterus annectens (assembly GCF_019279795.1). Lineage (NCBI taxonomy): Eukaryota > Metazoa > Chordata > Ceratodontiformes > Protopteridae > Protopterus > Protopterus annectens. The sequence continues at coordinate 783,345,067 of NC_056739.1, read as the reverse complement.
ATGATTGGAGTGGGAAGCAAAGAGGTCGACCTTCAGGGTGCCCATTTCTGGGTTACAAGGTTGAACGTGCTGTGGTCTAGCTCCCACTCGTGTGGGTCTAGCAGGTTTCTGCTCAAGTTGTCTGCCAGAGAGTTTAGAGAGCCTGGCAAGAATTGTGCTAGCAGGTGTAGCTGCATGGCTGAGTCGGTGTGCCAAAGGGTCACGGCCAGCCTGCAGAAAGGATAAGATTGTGTCCTTCCCTGCTTGCTGATATACCACATCACTGTGGTGTTGTCTGTCTTGATCATTAGAAGCCTCGACGACAGTAGGGGGTCTGAAGGCTGTCAGAGCGTACTAACAGCTAACATCTATTTTTGGTTGATGTGCAGATGAATTTGATTTGGGCTCCAGTGGCCCTGAATGCACATACCATCCAGGTGTGCACCCCAGGCGTAGTCTGATGAGTCTGTGGTGAGGGTCTGGGGAGAATGGGGCTGTGGGAAGGGAAGTCGCTGGTTGTGGTTGCAAGCTGCTGCCCACCAAAAAAATCTTTCCTTAGACAATGTATCATTGGTATGAGTGTTTCCAGGTCTTGAGAGTGTTGACAACAGGTACCATTGTAGTTTACTCATATGCAGTCTGGCATATGGAATGAGTAAGATGTAGGAGGCCAAGAACCCTAGAGCTTGGAAAAACTTACCTTGTGGTTAACTGGGTTCTGGTGGCTAGCTGACAGAAGTAATCTGTTAAAAAAAAAAAAGTAGTCTGTCAGGCAGGCTTACTTTTCTGGAGTAAGGAATGCCATCTGAGATGCTGTGTCCAAGCTTGCTCCCAGGAATACAATTTTTTTGTGTGGGGACTAGCTTTGAATTCTTTTCGTTGATAGTATACCCAGGGAGGTCAGAAGGTCCTTTACAAAGGTCAGGTGCTGCAACAGCTGCCTGCCTGAATCAAGCAATCGTCTAAGTAGGGGTAAATTTGAATATTTTGTTGTCTGCAAAAAGCAAAGGCTGGAGCCAGGCATTTTGTGAAAACTCGGGAGTACTTGATTAGCAAAACGGAAGCGCAGATGACTGAAAGTGCGTAGATCCTGCCCTGAACAGTAGATATTTTCTGCAAGATTCCCTGATTGGGATGTGCAGGTACACCTCTTTTAGGTCTAGGGTGGCTAACCAAGCATCCTTGGAAAGCACAGGAAGAAGCTGCTGGAGGGGGAGCATTTTGAACTTTGGTATCACCAGAAAGGTGTTTAAAATGGATAAAGCGAGGATTGGACGCCAGGTGCCCTCTTTTCTGGGTACCAGGAAGAGTCTGGAATAGAAACCTTGGCCTATCTGTTCTGCAGGAACCCTCTTATTACCCTCACGAAGAGCAGGGAAAGGACTTGCTTTTTGGCCTCTGCCCACTGGTTTGAAGGAAGATCTGGGAACCCTTTTGTGGGGTTGCAAAAGTGTGGAAATAAAATGTGTATCCCTGGGAAACTATGTTGAGAACCCATCGGTCGTTGGTAATAGAGGCACAGCTGTTTGCATGGAATGAGAGTTTTCCTCCTAGGGACACAAGCAGGTGGGCAAAGGTGAGGGGTGGAGGTGTAAAGTCATTGTGAGTTCTTTCCATAAGGGGGTGGCTTTGCACTCCGTTTTTGAAAAGGAGGAACTCCACTGCTTACATCTCTGCATTCCCTGGGGGAGCTGTCGGGGGGGGGGGGGGTCTGCTTCCCCTGGGTCTGGGCTGAGATGGCATGGATGGGCAGGAAAGGACCAGTGCTTGGAGGGGCAATGCCTACTGAACCTCAGAGGCTGGACCTGTAAGTCGTCTGTCTGCATAGATTTAGCTTTTTGTTCCATCTTTAAGACCTCTTCTGCCCTGGTGCCAAATAAATTGTCTTTGTTCAATGGTGTGTCCAATAAATTGGATTTGACATGGTCTGGCAAGGTCTGTACTTTAAGTCAAGCATGTCTTCTAATGATAGAACCAGTGACTGCTGTCCTGCAAGATGCTTCTAGGGTGTCAAAGCACCATTGCAAGGTGTGCTTAGTAACTTGAATTACAGAATGCATTAGCTCTTCTAATTCTTTTTTTTCTGAACAAGCAGGAAAGGAAGATATTTTTGTTTGAGGAGTGCCATGGTATGCTGCTGATATTTCGGAAGGTGGAAATGACAATTTAATGCTCTAATACCAAGAGTAGCAGAGGTGTATACTTTTTTACTCCATTTGTCTAAAGCTCAGGAATCCCTGTCTGAGGGGGTGGGATTCTTGGCTGAGGTTATTTTAATTCTTTTAGGTCATTGAGAGATGACCTCTGGGTCAGCAGTAGGATTTTTGAAAAGGAATTTGAGAGAGTCAGGGACTCTAATACCAGTCAAGTTTCCTGGGAGCAAGAGGAAGGGTGTCAAGAGTCAAACTGGACTCCATAAAAATATCATCCTCAACATTCAGGACAGGAGGAAAGGCCAACGGTCTGTGCTGTGGTAAATCTAAGAATTTCCAGAGTCTCTTTTTTGACTGAGGATAGTCTTGACATTCCCATTGGAAATGCTCCCTTAAAATATGAAAGGTTTCCCCAAATGAAAAATCTACGGGTGGAGATGCAGAAGAAATGGATTCCTCTGCATCAGAAATTTCATAAGCAGAGAGAGGTTGCATGTCTTCATACTCAGAAGCATCCGATTCGGACGCCTGGTCAGATAAAACTACTGGGGACAAGTCTCTTTCTTTTGGAAGGGTAACCTGGCTTCCCATAACAAGCACAAGATCTTCCGCCATTTTAAGCATTTGAGACTGAAGCAAGGAAGCAGGTGCTTGAGCTTGGGTCATCTGTTTTTTTTGGGCATAGTTCGTACCCTGGGCCTTAGAAACTTGGTAGTTGTAGAAAGAACTGAAGACGCGAAAAGTGGTCGGTCTGTGTCGAGTATCGATAGTGCGAAGCACTTCCTTGGAAGCCGGTGCCTGCTCAGCAGCTCCGGACCATTCAAGGTTGAGACATCGTCAGGATCCTTAGTCGAAGAAGAAACTCGCAGCATACCAGACTCCGAAAGGGTCTAGGTAGCAGCCTGTAAAGCCACAGAAGCAGGCATCAGGGGCTGCAAAAGTGCCTCACTGAGGACTGGAGAACTGACTACTAGCTTAGCAGATGCGCAGTCTGCAGGTTTGGACCTGTGCGGTCTGTGTCTGTTTTTATCCTTACGTTTTTCAAAGATCAGTAGTCAGATGGCTTACTGAAGCAGTATGGGAATTCAAGGACAGACAGCAAAAATATCTGGTTAGAATAAGGGCCTGAAGACTTGTAGTTCTAGCGTTGAACAAAGCACAAAAGCAACAGCGGGGACATCATAGTCTGGGAATAAACAGGAGACGCAGTAAGAATGGAAGTCTAGGTGTGGTATTTGCTTTCCACAGGCGAGACAATTGTTAACTTTTTCTGACATAGGTTAGAGCAAGAATAAAGGATCCCCAATGGGGTACTTGGCTTTATAAGACCAGCTTCAATTCGGAAATGAAAACTCTGGTAGCAGCCGACCGGCAATCATACGAACTACTTCTGCTTTGGGCTCCTTGGCAAGAAAGACTGATGTAATGGCATTGGATGCCTGATTTTATACCACTGACTACCTGACATCAGTCCTGGAGTGACACCAACCGACGCAGAAATACTAAGCCTCTGGCATTAGGGCCGACTGAGGGCTACCCCTGGCAGGATAACCCAAATGTGACGACTGCAACAGTGAAACACAAAAATCACCACCTGGCATACGGCCGGCGGCTGAAAAGTTCTGAGGGCTGGTGCGTGCAGACGACACCTTTATGGCTCACGTACTTGCCTCCACATCACATGTCTGACGAAGCATGAGGGACCGGAAAAGCGTTGGAAATCTGGCTGGCCAAGCTGATCGGAAAAAGGGTAAAACCACTAGTAGAATACTGCAATACTGGAACCGAAGGACATCATGTTCGCCACTGGAGTATTGATAGACCACTCATGAGGCATCAGAAGGGTACTGCTGAGCTTATCCACCAGAATGTCTGACTTCCCAGGAATGTGCGCTGCCACAAGAAAGCAGCTGGAAGAGATCGCCCACTGCCACAACTTTATGGCTTCCCAACAAAACAGGTAAGACCTGGTTCCTCCCTGTTTGATGACATACCGACCAACTAACATGTTGGTCTGTTTGAATTCTAATGGTTCTGGCAGGAAGAGAGGAATAAAGGGCTACCAACACGAGAAGGACCACTCATGTTTAGGTCATTTAGATGCAATTTGGTTTCTAGATGGGATGGCGAGCCTTGGACCAACTGACACAGATAATGCTGCACTCACCCGAACTGGGAAGCCTCCATGGTCACTAGAGATCCCCCCGAGGAAGGAAATAAAGGGTCATCCCTGTTGGAAAAAATCTGACTGCAGCCACCAGAAATGAGATTCCCTGCACACTGGAGACAATTTGATTGGGTTACTCAGCAGGTACAACAGCAAAAACCGCTGGACTACAAGAGTCCACTGATGTACTCTCATATGAAGCCGTGATACTGGAACAAGAGTGATGGTGGCAGAATATCCAAGATAGTCTGACTGGGAGTCAGAGATCCTGTCTGGAGAAAGGATAGCTAAGCAGTGTGATGTGCCCAGACATGCTCCGATGAAGTCCATCAGTTGTACTGGTTGAAGATGCGACTTCTTCGGTAAATGGAGGTGCCCAAGGTTGAGGCTAGCTGAAAGAGAGAGGCCCTGCCTTCGATGAGTTGATGCCTAGTAGGAGCAGTGAGGAGCCCATTGTCCAGGTAAGAAAACACATGGAGTTTTTGCAGTCTCAATTGAGCTGCCACTACTGCCATGCACTTGGTAAACAACCTGGGGGCTGTGGTGAGACCAAAGGGGAATATTCTGAATTGGTAATGACTGCCTTCCAGCGAGTTGTTGAAAAACCTCCTGGATTGCCAGTTCACCTTGATGTGATAGTACATGTCCTGGAGATCTACACAGCAAACACACCCAAGTTGTCCTTCTGCAAGTAGGGCAGAAAGGACAAAATCATGACATTCAGAACTTAGATTTGGATACTGATTTGTTGAGGTTTGAGAGATCCAAAACTGGTCTGAGGTGCTCTGTCTTCTCGGGCAATAAAGAAAATCTGGAGTACATGCCTGATCTGAACAGGTCTCTAAAGACGCTGTGTATGAATCTGTGTGAGCAGTTTTGAAATCTCTAAGGCTGCAGCCTCCCTCTGACTAGGTGGATCAATAGGGAAGTTCCTGGTTGGGGAGGAATTTCAGAAAAAGGGTATGAAATAGCCTCTGGATATGACATTTAACACCCAATGATTGTTTGTGACGGCTTCCCAAGCTGCTGGGTGTAAAGATAAGTGTCAACTTTCTGCCTTCTGAGAAGAGCAAATCAGGCAATCCTACAGGATCACTGAATGGGCTTAGCAGAGAAAATCCCTTGAGACCAATGATTCATCAACGCCCTCTGCCCTGTGGCTAGCATCAGTCATTGGTATCACTTTCACCTCTGCCTCTGGAGGAGAAATCTCCATATGAATCGTGAAAAGTACTGTGAGATTTTCAAAGCCAGAGCCTTTACCTCCACACTGGTTCTTGGAAAAGGGCCGCAGGGGGGTAGCAAAGAGAAATCCAATAGCAGACAAGCTCTTTACATCCTTCTCACTTCTGGTGAGAGTGTCTCTGACAGAAGGACCAAACAAAGAAGATCCAAAGGAGCCTTAATGAAGGACGTCTTGAAAGGTTTTGAGAACTCACACAGCTGCATATACAGGCAATAGCAATAGTCTGATAGCAATGCCCGAACCAGCCGCCCGAGGTAACTTTGGCAGCATGAGAAATCAGCTTCATGGACACGTTGCATATGAACTGTAGAGTGGCCAATCTGGAGGAAAGGTATTTTGTTCCTCAGCAGACAAACCCTGGTGCACAACTAGTGTGTTCCTTAACTAAGTCTCTATGAAGTCTGGTTACATGTGCCAAACAATTCAGAGCTCGCAATGTGAAAGTTGCTGAAGCATGCACCCACTTACCAAATGGGTACAATGCCCTAGACTCCCTGTTAGGGGGAGGGACACTGCAGCTTTGTTGGGCCAGCTCCTTTTTGGTGGCCGTTGCAACCAGCAAGGCATTGAAAGGGATAACCTTAGTCCAATGGGGTCTGTCTGGGGGGCATTCAGGATTTTGTCAGGGAGTTTAGGAATGGGTTCCACTCTCTCTGGCTCCTTTCACCCCCTGCAGGAAACAAGGTCAATATGGGGATAAGCAAAACGGAAAGCCTAAGAAGTAGATGGGTCTGACCCAAAACCTTCCAGAAACTCAGATTCCTCCAGGTTAGAGTTTTGGGCAGACCAGCCATCTTTTTGGCCAAAAATTTCCATGATGTCTACAAAGGAGACATCCTGAGGTGGTGACCTGGAGGAGCCTTCCCTTTCATCAATATCTGTGTCCTCTGTGAAAAATTCCAAAAGGGTATGCAAGTGCCTCCTTTTCAATGACACTTACAAGGGGCCTACTCAGTGGGGAGCTCCAGAGAAGTGTCAGAAGACTCCGAATGTTCCACAAGTGGAAACAGAGTGGAAGCCTTTCTGGCTAGACTGTCCTAGTGGAGACAAAACAGATGCCTAAGGCAGATTACCTGCAGAGGAAGAACAGGGCACCAAAATGGAGAGTTGAGGCTCTTCTGTGCGCAGAGAGAACCCACTCCACCACGTCGAACGCCAGGGGAGAATGTTACAGGGCAATGCCCCAGCTGTTGAAGGAGAAACCTAACAAATCCGCAACACTCCCGACTACGAGCATTGAGTCAAAGAGAAAATGCCAAGCGCCAATGCCCCAAGGGGAAGAGACTGCTTCAAAAACTTTGCAGCAGACATCGGCCTCTCAGATTCTACGTC